>NC_045752.1:5531376-5552429 GCF_008692095.1 Etheostoma spectabile
CTGGTTTGATTTGCATTGAGAGATGATCTTATGGAAAGTTCCCCATGCCTGTCTCTCTTTATGGTGAAGGGTATGTGATGATATGGAGTTATTTTTAATTCCAAAGGCCAAGGGAACTTTATCAGGATTCATAGTATCCTGGATCCATGAAATAACTGGCCTTTAAAAATACAGATCAGCCTGCTTCTATTTGAATTTAACATAGGGGTGTGTATCCTTTTCCCCTATGTATTTTAAGGAAGAAAATGTATTTATTTACAATACATTATTCATCCACAAAGAAAATTGGTGTCTTTAAAAGGTTGGATTTTCCTAATTTTTGTGAATTAAGGCATTAAGATCAATTTCCAAAAGATGTTTTTTTTTATTACTCTTTAAAATCAACTTTAGCATAGGTGTGTAAACTTATGCAAGCCACTGTACATGGAGGAGTGGTGGTCGGGGCGGTGTGTGGTTTAATTGTAGTTTAGCTAAACAATGTTAAATGATACAATCTAAAATAGAAGCTTACTGTGACACAGGATATCAATGTACAGTAGACATGGTATAATGTCAGGATGTTTAATGATGTTAAACAAATGTCTTACTCCCACCTATGATTGGGCCATCAGTGGTTGTATCCCAGCCTTCTTCTGTCATCATTTTGCTTCAAATAACTTCACTGTATTACATTTTTTTCTCCACACTCACAGTATCACTCACTGGTTGAATGTATCACGAGAGCAACTCCAGCTTTCACTTGAGCATAAACTTACTCACAGTCTTTTCCTTGATTGCTGTTTCAACAAAGCCAGTTCTTTGAACTTTCAGTAATTGTTTAATATGCAGTCGACAGCTCAATGTGAAATTGATTTGAGAGGCGCAAAGATGTCTGGCACCTTGATTACGACCTCTGTGTTAATGTGTTGACGATCTAGCTTCATGGCCTTTAAACAGCAGGTCTCTTTGACATATTCGGTGATGCATTTCAGCAGTCAGGTCTCAGTGTAATGTCTTTTAAAAAAGAAGAGAAATCGCCAAATGGCGCTACCATATTGCTGAACCTGCCATAAATTTTCCTCCTCATGTGAGCAACAGATCATTTAACCCTGGAGTCAGTGGGATGGTTTTAAAGCAGGCTCACCACAAAGCTTGTGATATGACAGCATATGCTAATGCAGGAGTGTGTCAATCGAAGCCTATCAGGCTTTGGTGTCACACTGACATTATCATTTTTTTTTCTTTATCAATTATGTTTAACGGTATGATGTAGGAGCAAACATTTAAAACTGTTGAGCCTTGACATGAGTGGTTGCTACAGAAAAACAACTGCTGCTGAATTTTTAGTATGTGATTCGTGATGTGTCATTCCCCTATGGTGACTGATTGCTTTGAGTCACAGTACATTTTGCAATAAGGAGACATAGTTCCTGCTTATGCACAGCTTGGCATATTCTGCTCGATTCAAAGGCAGGTCACAATTTTCACACAGGACTGAGCTGAAACAATTGATGGATTAGTCATTTGTTATACAAAAAGGCCAAACATTAAATGGTTATGACTACTGAGGATATCCTGCTTTTGTTATGTGTGTTTATTATCAATATGCATTTTGAGGACATAATCTTGGGCTCTGGAAAATTGTGATGGGCCTTTATCACTATTTTGAGACATTCTGTAGACCAAGACATTTTAATTAATTAAAAAAAGAAATTCTTAAATTCATTGATAATGAAAAAAATGATTAGTTACAGCTTCAAACACTATAGGCCATTTTCTGGCGGGATAAGATGGAGGCAAGGAGATAATGATAACGCGATTTCGTCCCCTTTATCGGATTTTAACGAAACCTTGTATGCCGTTAATGTCGTGGTGTAAACGTCTTATTAATTTTAGACAGGATTGCTACGGCAGAGCCCCACCCTTTAGAAAGTTCTAACTGAAGCCGGCCATGTTTTATGGCGATATTTGCTCCTTTATAGTACAAATGTGTATATCAGTCCCGCAAGATTCTATACCCATTTTGGTGTTGATAGGGTCAAAATTGACAAAGTTCTATTCCTTTTACTGTTTTTCACCTCATGCAAAATATCCAATGATCACTGTGGACCTCTTTGGTCCAAGAGGCTGTTTTGTAGAGCACATTGAGCTGCATATGTGTGAGAAATTTCAAAACAATCAGACTTACTGCCTGAGGGACATTTTCTTTTCAAAATTGCTTTTGTGATCGTTAATTGTAGCGCCACCATGTGGCAGATTGGACTCTTGTTTCTTGGGAAACAAATGCACATAATTTCCAGTCATTGGGCCAAGTTTTGTGTGTCTAGCTCATTCCAGCTCACGGGAATTTGAGCCATGGCGGAAGTTGACAAACAAACTTTCTTCCGTTTTTATTAGATTACAATCAAATTAAATCTTATTTCTACTTAATAGGCTTGGTGGAAAGCAGTGGTTCTGTGCTGCACTCTGTCATCTGCCACAAATGTAGCTCAGAGATAAATCATTCTTGCTGCGAATTGGTTGATCATAGTTCCTAGACTCCTACCCTTTAAACACACCGGTTCATTACATCCAACTGTCATTATCTTTATGACATTTTCTGGTTTCTAGAGCTTCTATTAGCCTTCTGTGTTAACCCAGACAGATCTGATCACTCACTTCATCTATTTGTCATGTCATGGTTGTCTGTTTTAGTGAAAATAAATTCTCAAAGAAAGGATTAGAAAAAAATGACTGCCTGTATTCTATCTGTCTGCCTTGGTTTGTCTGATCCACCCTGCAACCTCAGGCCAGCACCCGGAATATTAACAGCAGCTGTCTAAATGGATACACAAAACATTTCCAAACATTGCTCCTCTCAGTGGCATTCGCATACTGAATGCATCACCTGATGTAACATTCAGCCCAACCTACAGTATATTTTCAAAATCGTTTCCAGATTAAGGTGTGGTATATCTTTCACTAAAAGGACCTGAACAAAAGGCTGAACGTAATAGGGAAACAAGCAGGGATGCTAGTGGTTTTTAGAAAGATGCGAAGCAGAGTAAATGGCAAAGGAGGTGAAAGTGACCCGAACACTTCCCTATTTCTGAGATGACAAATGTGGGAAAGCGGATGCAGGGGTTCACTGCCCGGGTTATAAAAGCAACATGTGGCCCCTGAGAAGTGCAGAGGGTTTTAGTATCCAGCCACACACACATCCAACAGTCTAGACTCACGATAGAACTGTGAGCTTGGATGACCTGTAAACATGTGATTATGTTGATCTCTGTAAGGGCAGAGTCAAACACAGACATACATGGGGATAAAAAAAATGGGTAAAAAGTCAGAGGCCTCCTAAAATCTTACACCATAGTTAGTTATTCATTAATGTTACAGTTTATTAGGATGCTACTAGTCCTGTACGACAGTGGTTCTCAACCTGGGGGTCGGAACCCCCAAGGGGGTTGCAAGATAATTTCTGGGGGTCACATGAAGGTTGGGGAGGCCAAAAAGCCTTATTGTTGTAAAACAAGCATGATTATTGCACCGACTGATAAAACTCCACGCCACTGTCTAATTGTGTTATTATTATGTCAAGTTTTTTCTTGTGACTTGTTAAAAAGGTAATGACTCAATGGTTGAACGCAGTGTAGTTTGTGTCCCGCTTATATTTAGTCAGCGGTGCTAGAAGAAATCCATCACTTCTGTCAAGTGAAATGAGTTGTGTCCAGCATCGTGTAAAAATACTCAGCAATTTCTTCTTTGACAGGAACAATATATATGTTCATGTTCTTTAAACCAGTAGTGTTGAAAAATACTCATGTAGTTTGAGCACAACAGAAAGTAATTGCACAAATACTGTATGTAAGATTATTGTGCACACTTTGGCAAGATAAATGTGAAAACCTGTTCCATTGTGCACAGGATTTATCTGCTTATGGTTAGGCTGTGTCTTCTCATAGGAAATGTTATCATGATCTCTGTTGCTGTTGGCTCCAAAAGGGAAATGTCCATTGTTAATGGATGCCTTTGTTTCTGCCGCCCACAGATGGAAGCTTGTACTCAGCCTCTAATTTTCCTCATCTTGTGACCTGAACTGTCCATTTATCCAAACCCAAACTTTCTCACTATACCATAGACATTAGGACTACAGGTTACACAGCAACATCCATGTTTTTTAAGTTAATGTTTGTGTTAAATCTTAACTGGTGTGTTTTGTATTTTTTTTGTTTCCACAGTGACAAATAAGAAACCCTCCCATGTATCAATCACCAAGGTGAAGCAGTTTCAAGGTTCTTCTGCCTTTATGAAAAGGTCACAGTGGACACTCGACCAGCTACGGCAGGTCAACGGCATTGACCTGAACAAAGTATGTCATTTCTAGTCCCCTTCAACCACTGTTATTTATTTAGTTAATATAGCCAAGGGATTATTTGGGGGTTAACATGAGTAATGCTGAAAAAAAATTGATTGCAAAAAAGCCGCTTTCACCATTTCTTTCCCTGATCGTTTAGAGTTTCTTTTCCATGACTTCACACACTCCCCTGTCACTCATGTCTCCCTCTCACTGTTATTCATTCCAAGGACTGTCCAGAGTTTGATCTGATGTTCGAAAACGCTTTTGATCAGTGGGTTGCTAGTTCAGCAGGGGAGAAGTGCACCTTCATCCAGATTCTTCACCACACCTGCCAGCGCTACAGCTCTGCACGGAAACCAGATTTTGTGAACTGTCAGTCCAAACTGCTGGGAGGTAAGACGGTTAAAAAAACACTGCTAACTGTCCTTTGTTAATATTTCTGTTGAGAACGCTGTGGCTCTGATATGCCAGCGTCACTGCTGTAATATTATGCTGTAAGCCAGTTTGAATCTGATGTATGATGACAACCAGCACCTGGTGTGTATGAAAATGCATGATTCTCCCTCATACACAGCATCTGTTGAGCGCTCTGCTCATCTGAGGTCAAAGAGGATGTCCAACATAATGCATCAGCTGTGACTTAAAGCATCTGTCACAGATCAACTGGTTTAAGGCACATATACCAACACTAAATAATAATTCCCCCTAATTTATGTGGTATTGACTCATGTTATTGTGTGTTTAACGTGTCGACTCATTATTTTCACTTGGTTTCCACCCTTCAAAATAACATTAAACAACACAGTAAAAGCTGAAACAGTCAATTGAAAGCTGACCTCCCCAAATTAAATACTATATTTATTTCATGCCCAACTAGTCTCTATGCATGACGTTCCACTTATGGGATTGCTCCGTTGCCATCGGAAATTTCGCCATATTGCACTCATTTAGGCCGGATATCTGTTGCCGTGGGCTTCCTTTGTCTTGGCATTCTAAACTCCGGTATATTTATGAGGACTATGGTTAACCTTTTCTCAGATCTCTGCAGGGTAAATCCAGACACCTTGCTAGACTATATGTCCAATCTGAGTTTTCTGTTCCACCAAAGCAAGTTCCTTAACAAGGCAATTTTGCAGAGGTGCCGTTGCTCCATATGGCGAAGTGAGAAGCCGTGCAGCATTAACGTTGTAGATGGCTAGCAAAAACAAACCTCCTTGAGCAGAGATAAAGAAAAGGGTCTTTTGAATGGCAAGTTTAGTATCAAATCCCAAAATTGTGCTTATTACACAGAGGGTTGATAGGTATGCTGTTGGTTGATGGTTTCCTCTGCAGTGAAACCCAGTAGGGAATGCAGCATGCTGAGCGGTTTAATCAGATATTGATCGGTTTACTCCCAACCCTCATCTTTTTTTCTTACTGTGTGTGGGAACCCACTAACTTCTCATTGATATCAAAGCTGTTGTTCCCTTTAATATTCTATTTCCTTGACCTACCTTCTACTATGACAGCCATGTCCATATTTAACTAACTTAAACTGACCCTTGTGCATATAGTAGTCTCAGTTGTTGTATGTTGTATGCTCTGTTGTCCCCCGAGAACACACAGGTCTTTAGAATAGGATGGATTATGGAGTGCAAGTGTGCGTATTAACCACACATTTGCAGTAGATATGAAAATTACACTTGTAATACAAGCATTGTAGCATTGTTCTTGTGGATGATTATGAGACACATAGCACTGCTCTTGATATAAATGCTTGTACTATGAATTGATTGACCCACAAAAACTACACGTCGTATTTAAAACACACCAACCTGGTGGTTTTGTAAAAACAGCTACAGTATTGATTTAACAATTGAAAACAAGGTGCAAGTCCATATGGCCAATGATCTGATAATGAACTCCTGGCTCTGTGTGAGTAGAGGATGCTGTGTGTGATAAACTTAAAACGTTGACAGTTAACCCTGCACATTGTAACAGGAAGAACACAGAGGATGCCAGCCTGCTGCCAACTCTGTCCACTCCAGTTTAAGTCTCACACCAGTGCAAAACAAAAATCATGACGCTGCTCAGGTGTGGGACCATAACTGTGGGAGACCCTATCTGCAGAATCCTCTGCGATGGCAGCCTCCAGAAAGCACAAAAGGTAGCTAGTTAATGCGCGTAACTGAAGTATGTTTTGCCATTCAAGATAAGGCACATAGAATGAAAGAACATCTAAGTTGTCAGTTTCCAGTTGTCATGGCGGTCTGTGGATGCCAGCAGTTTTGTTCTTTATACTTTCCCTCTTTCCCTGTGCTAATTAAAATGTTACTACAATAGATCCTGTCTAATGTGAGCTGAAAATGCAGCCAGCTTATACATGCCTTGCATGAAGTAATATTGTTAATATTTAATCACCAGGCTCATCCCGAGTCTCATAATGTAAAATAAATGATAGAGACATAAAGGGACCTGTTTATGTTGGAGTTGATATTATGATGCAAAACCATTTAAATAACACTTTATAGATTTAAATGTAATTCAGGTAGATATTTTGTAACATCTTTGGCTTGTTTCCATATCCTGGTGAACTGATACTGCAGAGATTTAGACTTCTGTCAGAGCCGTATGCACAGGTGCCGGTTTTGATCCTTAATGGTGCATGTAATTGGTCCAGAAATAAAAGCAGCTAATTGCCTTGTTATCAGTGCCGACTTGTGCTGATGCCCACACTGTTATACCCCAATTCCTGAGCTTTTCTATCTCACTGGCACGTATTCTAAACAAATAATTAAATCTGTGAGCTAAGTGGATGCTTTTAAACCCTCCGCATTAGGCCAACTTGTCTCCCAGTAGTTTACGCTTAATGCTCTCTGTGAATCTTTATTCTTGGGGAGGTTTACAATCAAGTGATGGACAAATAGTCAAACAGTAACCAGTTTTAACCAGTTTTATTTTGCATGACATTTACAAGTGAAACCTTAAAACTTAACTTGTGATTTATTAATCCAAAAATGGTAACCCCTCTTGACTAATTTCAACATTAGTATCATCGTTTCAACATCAAAGCTGGTTATGACGTTTAATATTTTCTCATCACAGAAGACCAAGCTGTAGATTCAGTCATTTTCCGTTGCAAGGTCTATTTGAACAGAAAGAGGAAAGAATTTGTTGCACACCACGGTCATCTACTGAGACAAGGTAAGCCAGTGTTACAGTAATCAAAACAGCTTGGACTAAATTTAAAAAAAGTTATACCTCTTACTAAAAAGTGTTGAGTTACTCCAGAAATCAAGGAAATCTAAGTTTCTTTGTTAAACAAGTTTATCCCCAATTAACAAGAGATGAGTCCCAATAGTATTTAAAGAAAAAAGTAAAACAAAGCCTGTCCAATTCCCTTCTGAACTGAGGGCTCTGCTCTTGGCTCGCGGACACTTAAGTCTCCTCTTTGTTATCCTTTTTAGGGATATACATTACTGAAGTTAACATTTACACACACAGCTTGCATCTTCATGCTCCCATTGAGCACAAGGTCACAATTTCCCTGGTTTGTGTTGTCACTGTGGGAGGTGACTACATGCTGAAAGGGATTTTCTTGAGTTTACATCCAAAGGTTATGTGAGTTATGTCCAATGTCCTTGCCCCTCACGGTCAGGCTGGGTGCAGAGTCACTGACTAATACTGTGCTGATGTAAATCCCATTTTGATGGACGAGGGCAGTACAATGATGGAGTGCTTCTTCCCTAATGGCTTCCCAGTATTCTGTACTTCTGTATAGCATTTCACACATTAAGATTTGAGCTTATACGAGACTATAATGATGGAAATTATAGCTCTTTAATGCATTGTGTGATGCTGACATTTATCTGCTGATTAAAGCCACTGAGAATAGACTGCTCATGAATACCTAGTCGCTATTTTTCTGTCAGTGTCAACACCGCTCTGTGGTACGTTCAGTACAAAATGTTTCAAGTTTGTTCCCATCTTGGTCTTTAGTGCCTTACTTTTTAACCAGCACGACATTGACTAAACTAAAGCCAGACTGAGCATGCAAGGTGAAGCTATTCCCCTCATAAAAAATTCTCAGTGTCAGAGTCCTCTCCTTGCTTTTCTCTGAGTGGTTCACCAAGGGGTTTATCATTTTTACTCATTTCACTCATTTTTCTCGGATAAAGAGGATTCAGGATTTGTCAAGACCACAACTGCATGAATATCACTAAATTGCCTGTGCATTTTCTAATTGTATGTGTTAACATCATTACTGTGATTGGATGGAAAACTTCCTGCTTCAAATGCAACCAATAACTTGTCTCATTTCCAAATTGGAATTTGTTACTGTTAACCTTCTCTCCCTGTTCGCTTTAACACGCACTCCCAAGAAAGTGAACGTGGAAAAAGGACTGGCTGTCTGTCACTGGTCTGGTCTTGGTCTAGACTTGGTCTCGATAAGCTCTGGTCTTGGTGATGACTTGGTCTTAGGTGGTCTTGACTACAAAACTGTCAGGACGCATAAATATGTACAGAAGAAGGGAGTCAATTGTAGTTCAAGCAGGAGAGACCAGGAAAATAATACAGATTTATGACTTAATTACGGTTTGTAATGGGATCATTTGTCGTGAACCTCAGCACTGGATCACACATTTTACATTACAAATTGAGTGATTGAGTTTATGCAGGTCTAATTGAGCAGCATTGTGATGGTTGAAAGACAAGGATATAATGATACAGTAGGGTATTCTGTATAGTGTATGTTTCACGGGGAGAGAGTGGTATCTTAAGAGGAAACTTAGGGCTTAATGATTTGGGAATAACACAGATAAAGGGAGAACTATCCTGTGTAAAATGTTCGGGGGTGACCATTGAAAGAGAGGTAAGAGAGAATTAAGTATTTAGGGAATTACTGCAGGAAGACTGTGGAGAAAATTGATGGGATAAAAGGCTGTAGTGATATAATAGGTGTCTGTCAGGAGTGCCTGAGGGAGGTGCCCTTCCTGGTTGAACCTCTGCTATAGTTTCATTCTGCTGCTGCAGATAATGTCAAGATTTGCATTAATGAAACTGCAGTGTGTGGGGAGGGGGTTATCTTGCAGCAGGAGCTGCGTCTTTAGGCCCTTCTGATGTCGATCACATTTGCCATTTCCTATCCATCCCCACACACAATGAAATGCAGCAAAGGGGCTCAGGTCTTAGTTGAACCTATGGCCACTGCGAGAAAGACTGAGCCTTTGTACATGGGGCGCACGCTCTAGCAGTCGAGCTATCCAGGCACCCCAACTACAACGTTTTTATACTTGTAACTAACACTAGGAAACTCGTGTTGTATGTCTTTTCTGTGAACTGGAAGTACATAAATCTACAGTAAAACAAGTGAGATGTTTTATTTATTTATTATAATAATTTTATTATTGTCTCATTATGGCCAAAACTTGAAAAAATAAGGTTGAGAAAAAAACAGCAATTACTGAGCAATTAAAAGTCAAGATGTGCTCTGGATGTGTAGGTCCTGTACAGCTTTGAGTAGGGTTGGGATCACTTACAGAAATCCTTAACAGAAGGCTTTTTAAGTTTCTTTGGTTGAATAACCGAAGCCTTAAGCGCTCTGCTATTGTCAGGGTAATACGGTGAATTTTTGATTTGACTTGTTGAAGTGCAGATAAGTATGTGCTCGCTAAGACTTAATAGAAATTATTGTAAGACACACTCTCCCTTCAAACACCCATACATATTCCCCAAAGCATCATACTAACACAGTGATAACTTAATCATGTTTGCCGCCAGAGTGAAAGTATTAAAGGCACTGTAGCATGTGTTTGAATGGTTCTTTTGTGTTTGTTCTAGAAGTTAGCCATCCAATCTAATCAATCCCATATGCTTCAAGAGCAGATGTGACTTAGCTGTCGGCATTTTGTGCAGTGTGTCTGACATGTTCCTGTTGATAACCATCAGCTTATTTTCTGTAACGCCACAGCAGCGCAGCCTGTATTCTCCTGCTTAAAGCAGAACTGGAGGGGGGGGGGGCTTTAAAGGATCTCACCCCTTCCTTGTCATGTTTGTCTTTGCTCATAGGTTCTGGAATATAGAAACCCTGGCTTGACATGGTATCACGGGGTATAGTAACAAAATTCAACCTGCATTGTTATAAAAGGCGTGCCATGGATGTGATCGGCCACATACTTTAGCTCATTCTTATTCAACAATGAAAGTTGACAAAATTGTCACAAAAAGCTCCTCTTTTAACTTTAGTAAAATGATTGCAATAACACCAGTAAACCTCCTAAGTAACATAAAAGGCCCACTGATAATGGTGATGGCTGATCATTTCCCACTTTAAATTAAGAGTCACTTAGGCTCACAGCGATGGCACCACATAACATAATCTACTCCTACACATCTTTCATTCGGCTCCTGATGCTGCAGCCTTTTCATAAGCTCTCTCCACCCTGCCTTTTACTTTAATTACATTCTCCACTGGGGGAGCCATGCTGCAGCCCACCACTGATCTCTGATAATGGAAAATAAAGGCAAAGGAAAATTGTGTGCAGACAAATAGATGGAAATGTTCTCGGGTTTATGGTGTGGAGGGGTTGTGAGAGTGGGGGTTATACATTGAGGATGATGGCAGAATTACTCCCTGGGCATTGTCCAAGGAGGAGAGGATTAAGAAGAATCTGTCTGAAGGTGAAAAAGTCTTATCCTTTCTAGTGAAGACCTAAAGCTTCTCAGAAAAAGTGTTTTATTTTCCCCCCCAAACAGAAGCAGAACAGAAATGTGTTTTCCAGAATTCACTTTTGCAATGTGTTATAATTACAGATAATTAACTTTGCCTTGCTAATGGCGGCAAAGATTCTAGTTAAGAAAATAAATAGTATATCCACATTGTAGCTGTAGACTGTGGAGTCCTTGTATGCAATGGAGAGATTGTAAACCTTTGATCATATGAAAAACTAGTTCTGACAGGTATGATGCTTATTTTATCATCGGCCCACATGTGTTTGTCATGTGCAATGTGACCTCTGTGTCTGTGGTTCGTTGACTGTAATTTCTAGAAAGATTGACTGAATGAAGGCCTTATGTATGTGCGTGTGTTTCCATTTCCTCTATACATCCATCTATGTGTTTGCAGCACAGGTGTGCCTTTTCTTAAATGGCTTTGACTTTATCAAGTGAACTGCAGTTGAAGAAACACCAGCTGGCCTCACCGTCTGCTTTTGGGTTGTCAAATAACCCACTTCAGTAGAGCTGTCCCAATTATCTGTCACTCAGCCTACATGAGTTGATGCCGCAGGACATACACTCAGTATATTGCAGTTTCCTGTGGGAGTAGATACAATCTGGCTTGTCAAGTCTTCATACAGTCAGTCTGTTCCTTCGCCTCAAACTCATTTACTATATATCCCAGGATATAGACCTTGGATAATTGAATCTAGCTTATCTTTTCACTGGGTGTTGTTTTTCTTTATCTGTCAGCTTTTTAAAGATACTGTAGGTACAGGAGTAGACGGTGTATTTGTGCATTTTACTTTTTCCAGGAGTGACTGGGGTGGTCATCACGCAATCAATACTTTTGTTGTGTTGGGAACCCTGTGGTGCCATCCTGGTGTTGTAACTAAAATGACTCCTCAGGATCTTGCCACCACAGATTGACATTCTTGGTTGACTCTTTTTGAAGCAACCAAAACCAAAGTTCACTGGAGCAGTAGGTGATACAACTTCCCAAACTGGAATGCTACAAGTGACAGATTATACCCCACTGAAACAATATACAACTGTTTTGCCAAGAATGAGAACGCAGCAGGAAGATCTCTGTTCTTAGTTGGGATGCCAGCGTGGCGCATAATAGCAGCATTCCCGACGTGCGGTAGATTAATGTCCTGTCGGATGAAACATCCGCAGGGCTGCCATAGCTATCGAAAGATGTGTTCACGGTCTTATTTCCACCACTGGGTTTCCAGGGCTGCCCATGCAGCTCCTCTCTTTATTACTCTATGGTTCAGAGGACAGGAGAGTTCAAAATTAAAGAAAAACAGTGAATAACGTCCCCAGGAATGACATGCTTGACATTAAATCCTGTGTTTCTGTTCCATACTTTGAAGTTTGAAAAGGTTAATTTAATTTGATCCTTCCTTGAAGTAAATCCACTTTGAAGGAAATGCATTAGCCACTTTCCCACGTTGCACCTGATGGAAGCCGCTTTCTTTTTCATGTTTTTGTTTTCTACCGTTAACACTAATGCTCATGGTCACCGATTTAACTAATGCATTTCATGTCACAGGTTAATTTGTTTCTGCTGGTCTCCCACATTCTGTTGTTCAACATGGAATAACAATTTCCTCCTCCTTTGTCTTTTCTTTCCTTTCTTGTGCCTTTCTACTTTACTTTTCTTCTTCACTTCTTTTTGCTGCGTCTTGCTTCTTCACTTCCGCCCTTATCTGCAGGTAACAGTATACTACACTCGGCTGCAGACAGTGTGACGAGTGCTGTACAGAAGGCCAGCCAGGCTCTGAATGAGCGCGGCGAGCGATTAGGTCGGGCTGAGGAGAGGACCGCGGACATGATGAACAGTGCTGAACAGTTCTCTGTTACAGCACAGAAGGTGAGGCAATATGCTAGCTAGATACATTACAGTGCATAACCTCAGGGTGGGCTAACTGTGGACTTTAACACAGCACATTGAAATTCTGACTTTGTTATCATGGGAGGCAGTGGAATATCTAGTCATAATTTAAAGGTATTTATTAGTTAAGCCCAAAGATCAAACATTTTACTTATACCTGAGGATATTTGTAAGAAGTGCTTCATTGTGACTTCAGCTTCTCAGCAGTGGTGCTCTGTGCTCTGGAAAGATAATAGTCTTTTTTGTTTTCCCTCATTTACTCTCTCTCTTGTTGTGGGTGTTCCCTCATCCTCCATCTATCCCATATCTCTTGTTTGTCGGGAAAACTAATTGCATGCTCTTTAATGGGGCCATTACCATAATCAGATTTTTTTCTTTTCATTGCAAAACAAAAGACCAAGATCTTGTTTTGTATGAGTGCACCTGTTTACGGTCATCATAGCCTCTTTCTAATAGCACAAAGTACGTCTTACACACCCCTGGGTTTGGTGTAACATGTCTCAGCCTTCACTGAGACATGTACCGTCTAAAATGGTATGTTAATAACTTTGGAATGTTTTCAATTATGCATAATGCAATACTAGTGATGTGATAACTGACAGACAGTTGCCACAGATGAGCTTCACCACTATGATGAATTATAAAAACTGTAATAAGTAAAGAAAATGCCATACCTTGGCTCTGGTGGTTTCAGGAGAGAGTGATTGTCAAACTCCCATGAAGAATCACTCATTCGCTGGCATTTCTCTTGCTGCCATTAGCTTTTTATATGTTTTGTGTGTTATCACTTGTCAATTGTCTTGCACATTACCATCAAGGCTCATTCTTTTGTATGTCTGGAGCCCTCTGTTAAAGGCAGTTGGAGGCCTTACAGATGGATAAAGAAGGCATTACTGAAGAAATTAACAAGACAGTCCGCATTTTATCTATTGCATTTTTGTTTGGCTTGAACGATGGCTAGACAGGATTAAGCTATCTGCATGGGTTGTTAGTAGCTTCAAATTCTAGCCCAGTGCCTGCGTGCTGTGAGAGGGTCACCTTGACTCTTCTTTTGCTTAGTTTCACATCTGCAATCCCACTTCTGAGCTGCCTTGCTTTGTGACAGCAGTCGATATCGCTGTGATGCTCAGTTTTAAACAAGACCCCTCATTTCTATGTACTACTCTACTGCCCCCACTTGTTCAATCTGTAGATTTCAGTTCTCTTCACACGGCAATGTACTCCATACTTAGTCAGTACTGTATGTGTGCATGTTTGCATGAATGTGTGTCTTCCATCTTCATACCCCATTGACTTTGTATTAATCTTGTGGCCCTGGCCATCTCTCCATCGATCATCCAGCCCAGCCCATTAGAACCCTTGTTAATGGGTTTGCTGAAGTTGCCTTGTCATTGTCTGATTAAATAAAAAACAACATGGCCCCTAGCTGCCTTCCAGCACCTTTTATAATAAACCATTCCTAACAGCTTTTTATCCTTTTTGCAACGTAAAATCAAATCTGTACCTTACCGTCTTTTACTCAATGTGCTTGCTATTGCATGTATTGTAACATTTACCTGAATTTGTTGTTTCTAGCTAGGTAGCAGTTTGCTGATAGGATATTTCAAAATTCTCATTGTATTATCCTGCAACCCCATCCCAATTTTTCTACAGCTTGCCATGAAGCACAAGTGTTAGACCACTGCCAAAACCAACTGGGCTGGGGGGGGGGTCACCAATCGCCAGTCGCTGTACAGGAGAAGGATTCCACATTTTATTCTTTTTAAAAGATTTAATATGATTACTATTTGTTAACAATGTTACATTTTAATTCAATGTCTTGGGTTGTTGTATTCCGGTGCATCTTCTGATGGCGAAGCACTGAGCAGGGGGATGAGAGGTACATCTGAACAACGCTACTTCAGACTGTCAGCCGAATGTTTCATGCATCTGTTTGCCCAACAGTCAAAGGCCAGGACTGTATTTGATAACCCCGGCCACTCAAAACACTTCCCCTTTTCATATGCACAGACACTAATGTGAGAGCACACATGTTGACAAGTCATTATCAGCAATCACTCCAAGACAAGCAACAGCTTGTCTCACCGTTATTAATTGTTGAGTTATTTATGAGCACTGCAGTGATTATGCAGTCTGATTTATGAGTGACAGAGCCTCTCATGGGTTTCACAGGTGTGACTTTGGATTGGGTGGTAATATACCACACAAATATGAAAGACATACTTACCTGCCTCGATTTTTGCTTAGGTTGTACCCAGGCAAGTATTTTGGCAACACATTTTGGAGAGTGGGATGTCAGATGTAAGGAATAATGACATCAGTGGAGAACATTACTGTAACACCACTCCTGAACATCCATAAATTTCTTTTCAATTGAATGTTTCTTCTCCTTTGACTCTTTGACATTAGAGTCTTTTGGGATGCTGTTCTGTCCATCATTTCAAAATGTTTTCAACCTATTTTATGAACGGCATATGAAGCTAAATAGAGTAGTTTGTGTGAAACGATATATAAAAAAAAAAAAATGAAATATTTGACTCCTCTGTTAGAGTTGACTACCATTCCACAACAACCAAAACTACATTGAATACAGTTGCCAACATTTTTGGAAGTGAACTTGAAGAACTCTGTTTTGAAAATAAGCTTTTTGATTTTATTAACTAGCTTCTGCTTTGTAAAAAAGGTAAAAATGTAATTCTTCTAGTACTATTATCCCTCTGTCTGTAGAGCTATTTTGTCCAATGAACATGGGATGTTTTGAAATGACTCCTGGCTGTATTTCAACTTTAAACATTCAGTCAAACCTTATGCTTTTTGTATTATTTGGGTTGTTCATTATAAAGATGTCTACTGACAAAATGTCTCCAATAGCTGCAGCAGTGTGTAGTAGTTAATTTTTTGTCAGTGCTCTCACACTGACCTTGGCTTCTCACCGGCAAGATACCGTCCTCACAATCGAGATGTATTTAATTCTTTTCATATTTTGAATTTTATAATTCACAATGTTACAATGCACTGACAACCTTATCTTGCAGAGCACTGTTGAGTTCATACAGAAACGTTCCAGTTGCCTAACTCTTGGTGTGCTTTTATTCCTCTCTCTAACACTTTAGACGTTCTTTGTTTTAATAAAGAAATATATAAAAAGATATCGTCAGTGTCTTTTTTTTTAACAGTTCCATCAAACAATGGATTTAGAAGTTGTACATTTATTTTGTGGCGTGTTCTTTATCATTGTTTGTGTGTTTTACTCGCATGGATTTTCTCTACGCAAAGTGTCTAAAGGGTTGTTGTGTCATTTTCTCTGTCTGATGTGCCCAGTCTCACTTCACACTTTAAAAATGCTCATATCACATTGATCTCAAGTCTTTACAATAATGTAAGATGTAAAATAAAGTCCGATTCCCAATCAAAATATAAATGGTTCTTTATTAGTGCCTGTTGATGTTAATGTCTAACCTCAGTTTGCAAATCCGTGTTAATCTTTTCTTGCTTAAGTCTGCAAAATTTGACCAAGAATGACCCTCATACTGTATCTTGTACTTAACTCTTCTCTGCAGTATAAACACAATAGACAGTATGTCATTCAAATGTATCCAAAACCTAAAAACACATTACTCGTCCCTTCTGAGGCAGTGTTAGGCTGGGTTTCCACATTAGATATTACTATTAAGAATTATTGTTTTATCTACTCTATCTACGTCTTATTACCGAGTTTTAAATTCAGATACTTGTCATTCATTGTGTATTTAAATAATTGTGTTACAGAAAAGAACTTCTTCAAGTTGTGCAAATAGTTCACGGTTGTTTCCAGTTTTAAATAATACTGGGGATATTTCTTCTCTAAAAGTGTAACTTATATTAATAATTAAGCAAACCCATCAGACTCATCTGTCTGTTATACTGACTAAAATATTGAGACCAGAATAAACCATAGATTTGAACAGCAGTCAAACCTCTATGTGAGATTGTCCGGTTCCCCAGGTAATGTCAAAGCGTTGTAAGGCAGCCAATCTTGATAGCATCCTATTACAATTGCCTCAGTCCACGCTGCAGTAAATACTATACAGTAAACCAAAGTCCCAACACAAAAACCATTGGAATTCTGTTACCCTCCCAAATCGACTGATAGGCCCTTGAATACAAGGATGAACATTAACAATGACTAAGTTTTGTTATAAATGTTTTTTTCAAGCAAATGTTTGGAAATCAGCCCTTTGCATTGTGATCAATTAAACACAGAATGTTGATTTCTTTATATAAAAGTTTTCAGGAATGTTTGTTTAATTGAATGTTTGCATGTCCTCATGGGGTCAATATGCTTGGTTTCGCTGAGCTGGGTTAATGTGAAAAACATGGAGGTGTCCATAACCCCACACAGAAATATCTAGAATGCACTGTCATTTGTTACATTTCTCCTTTACTGTCCGTGTCTTTCAAACTCCACGCCGCTTCTTTGTAATGTGGCCTTTTAAAAATGTATAGTCTACAAACCCAAGCACTACTGGTATGACCAGGTTTCTCCTCCAGAGCCACAGAGGACATTAATTATTGCTGTTGGCTAAGTAGTACTTGGCGTGACTAATAAACTGACCTGTATGTGTAAACTCTATTGAGCACCCCCCCCCAACCTTAACTTAAACATTTCAAGTTTAAGATTTGGTTCATGCAGTTGGTTTCATTTGAATAACCTCATATTACTTTATTAGATTGTGATTTTGATAAGGAGACATGAATTCAAGATAATCAGCAATTAAAAACCTAAAAATCTACTTGCAGCACAAAATAGTACATACCATATGAGGCATGTCTGTAGAACTCAGTTATGTTGTTTTTAAACCAAAGCACCCTAAGCTTTGAAACAATTCACTATTTTCACAGAATGAGGGAAGAAAGTGGTGGTCCTGATCGTTGATAAAAACTTATGAAGGCATAGCTGAGTCAAGTGAGCAGGAATCTTATTAAAACATCTGCGTAATCTTATGACTCCTTGCCACCTCTTAATAGTATTTTAATCTTCCAATTAATGATGCGGACCAATCTGACAAGCAGGAGGGCAGTCAGCGTAGTAGCAGTGCAGAAATGCTATATGAGCTGTAGTGTTTAGTGCTGCAGAGGGGAGGAAGTAAGTACCTCATAAAAGCCCTGGTGCAGGACCCTGCTACCATTACTCACTCTGCCAACTCTTTGTGAATCATTCCTAGCTCCTTCTTAAAACCCACCCTTAATGCTTCGGCTCTCCTCTCTTTCCCTCCAGCTTGAGCAACCCTGAGGTCCTCCAAAGTGTCCAAATTGTGGTCTATGTCTCGACACCTGAACGTGATAATTTGTCTCCAAAAATAACATGGTTTATTGGGATTGTGGGAACAGAACATGTTCCACCTTTTACATGTGCACACTTTGTACACCACTGGGGGGTGCACTAGGCATGTACAAAGACCCCATCGCCTCGGTCAGCTTGCTTTATCGCCAAGTGGTTTATTGATAGTAGAACTGATTATTTGTGTGTAATTTCAGAGTAATGTACACATTGATTGCAGGTTGAAGGCGTGGATTTAGAGCTGATTGAAAGCTGTTCAATGTCAGTAATTCCTACGGTCAACGTGTTGACAGGGGCTTGAGTTACAGCGGGACAGAGCGAGTGGGCAGTTAGGCCATCAAACATTTACCCAACCTGCAGACGGAGCACAACACGTACCGGTAGCAGCCTTAGAGGATAGAGGATGTTAGTAAGATTTTTTAATTCTGCCTTTTTTATAGAAATGCCTCTGTGTTGTTTGATCAGTTTCTTTGTGATACAAATGTTACATATTATCCATATTATCCATGAAAAAAGTATTCACCTTTTCTTAAGTAAAAGTAGCAATACAACAATGGCAATTGGAGCTATGGTGTTGGAAGAGATCTCAAAAAATGTGTTTTTCAAAAAATTCAAATTTTCTAGGCGGACCTAAATGGTCCTTTAGGCTTTTTTGTAGAGCACATTAAAGGAGAATTCCGGTCAATTTCAACATGTAGCTCTGTTGTTTGTAAATTTGGAGTGCTGTCTGTAGAGAGAAAAATGAAAACAATCGGTGCTGTCTACACCGTGTTATCCTCCTGCTAGAGTTAGCACCCAACAGGCTGAAGGGCAAGTTTTAAACGTGTTTTTAGCTTCTAAACATGTCATGTCATGTTCAAAATGTCATTACAAGTGCCTACCCATGTGAAGTGATTCATTCAGCAAATCTGACTGCAGTAGTTGTGACAGGCATAAAAACTGTGTTAATCCATAACTCTGTTCATTTCCTGTTTTCCGGTGAAGTCCATGGATGGATTAACACAACTTGTACGCCTTTCTGTCACATCTACTGCAGTCAGATTCACTGTGTTCCCTCGGAAGGATGGGTACCTTCTTGTAATGACATTTTGAACATGTTTAGAGGCTAAAAACACGGTGTAGGCAGCACTGATTGTTTTTGTTTTTCTTGCTACTGACAGTACTCTAAATTTCCAAACAACAGAGCTACGTGTTGAAATTGACCAAAATTCTTCTTTAACCTGCACCTGTGGGAGAAATTTCAACTCAGTCGGACTTACGGTGTGGGGGGCGTGGCCTTTCAAAGTTTGCATTTTGAAGCCTTAATTACAGCGCCACCATATGGCCGATTGGGTTCATATTTCTATAGAAGCACGTGCACACCATTTCCAGTTAGTCCCCCAAGCTTCATGTTTTTACCTCATTCCAGCTCACGGGAATTTGAGCCGGGGTGGCGGACAACAAATAATAATAATAATAACAGACAAACAGAAGTGTTCTACCGCTTCACGGTTTGAACCCTAAAAAGATCAACACAATGTATTAAAAGAAAAGTATTCTTTATACAGGAGAATACCCAATGTGACCGTGATAAGCATTATATACATTGTTGAATTAATACAGAAGCATTGATGTAAAAACATTTGAATTTAGCTGGTCAAAGTGGAGCTAATTTTAAAATTCCAAAAATTCATGTTTTTAATGTAAAAAAGTAATCACTATAGCTCAAGCAACCTAATAAATCTAACAAAAATGAAAATAATGTAAAAGTACACACTCAAAATCATACACTAAAGTTAATGCACTCAGTTACATTCCACCCCTGCATATTAAATGTTATAACTTTTAATTTAGATGTATCTCTACACTTGTCATTTATTGTTACATGCACAGAGCGAACACTGCTTTTGGGTTACACACTGTAGGTACTTAGTTGTTGAGTGATCTTAGCACAAAACTGAAAAATGTGTCCAGTCAGCTGTACCCTTGAGAGGTGCGTTGATATTTCTGTCTGCCAGGGAGTCTGTATCACTCCAGGAGAGGCTCTGTGGCTGCCTGACAAGCTAGCTGGCCGCCCAACTGGCCTCAGGGCAACTCCCTTTTAATCTGCCAACCTCCCACAAAGCTCCACAGGAGTAATTACATGTCACACCCAGAGGTGAGAAGGCTGAAGGAATTGGGATTGTACCTCTATTTCTCATTATCACATACAAATCTCTGCAATGATTCCTGAGTAGTCCTATTAGTCGGGACTGGATTTCACCCCAAAGTTTAATAACTGCGCCAGGATATTGCCAGTGTCCCTCAGGTATTCTAGAAATTGGGATCTGGAGAAATGCGCACAAACTAAGAGAAGTTGCTACAAAAACTTTTTGACATGGTTAGCTCTACCTCAGTGGGGGTGTGTGTGCTATGGGATAAATCAAATCTGGATAACCTGTAAAATAGGAGAGTGTGAGATAAAGCTCTCTATTAATCTTTCAAAAATAATCACTGTATTTAAAAAAGAAATGAGTTCTTAAATGCATTTAAACTATAATTTTGGGCTTCAATTAATTAGACATGATATTCTGCCTCGGCTGAATTAATGCCCCAATAGTATTAGAAAATACTGTATATTTTATTGTCCACAGCCTTAGCTTTGCCATTAATCTTACTTAGAAAGAGAGGTGTTTTAGATTATATATGCTAAACCTTAAATGATAAAGTCACATAAAAATGTGAACATTTGGAGCATTTTCCCCTGTATGTAGATTTCCACTTGTACTTGTGTGTGATATAGTAATGGGAAAAACGATTGACAACCAGAATTTTCAGAATATATATATATATATATATAT
>NC_045752.1:5552439-5592001 GCF_008692095.1 Etheostoma spectabile
ATATATATATATATATATATGAACTAAATGTTACCTGCACTACATTCTAATCTGAAGCAAAACCTGTGAGCTTCAGGCAGACAAACTCACACTTCCCGCTTAACTCAAACAAGACGTACTATACTTACTGCAAAGTATCCACTGCACCCTTTTCCAATAGGCGGTTTATTTAAACTATTAAACCTCTGCCCACTCTTTTGCTCTGTTGTGCTGCACAATTGCTAATTCAGCTGTATCGCAGCCTCAAACACTTGCTGCTGCACCATTCATTGGCCCAGCTTGGGTTAGTGGAAGAAGTACCTGTGTCTATTGGTCTTGCTTTTTTGTGCTCTGCAATAACAGTAAGCATACGTCATGAGGCCGCTGTTGTTGCTGCTTTAATGCTCTCCTGCTGATCTGCTGGTGGTCCATGTCATGGTGGCTGATGGCTATTCCTTATTTCATGCTGCTGGTGCTTGTTACCTTTCTGGAATATTTCTAATTTCTTGTAGTAGCTGTCCCATATTTTTCTTTATTGTATGGAAGATTAAATTATGATACTTTTACAGTATTGCTTCATACAAGTTTACTTAAGAAATCATTCTATAACATGGCTGCAAACTCAAACACTTGATGGTGTGCCGTTGTGTAAACGGATTTCTGCCAGTAGTTTCATTGTTAATTTTCTCGATTAATTACTTGCTCTGTAAAATGTCAGAAAATATTAAAAAATGTCAATTAGTGTTTTCCAATGCCCAAGATGACGTCCAGAATTTTTTTTTTGTCCACAAATCAAAGATATTCAGTTTGCTGTCATATAGGGGTGAAGAAACTAGAAAATATTCACATTTAAGAAGCTGGAATCAGATAACGTTTTTCATGAAAAATTACTCAGAGCAATAGTTGGCGATTAATTTAATAGTTGACAACTAATAGATGAAAAGGTCCCCTGCTTACTGTAGCCACCCCTCAATCTGCTGTGCCCTGTATCTCTGCAGGGAGAGACCATGTGAGAGGCTAGAAGCATGGTGAAAACCACTGTCGGATCTTATGCAATGTAGCATTTACCTAGGCAGGTTATGACACACCGTTTACCTTGGCTGAGCTCTGTGTAGTCACATCGCACCAACAAGAAAGAACTACATCTCCATGAAAGGCACGGAGTCAGCACACAGTGTGATCTGAGCTAGCTGAACAAGGAGGGAGGAGTCCTTACCCTTTGCAGTACTGCAGTTCTTGGCTGTCAATAAATAGTTCCTCTTCCTGAAGGTATAGACCAGTCTGTGTTTGTGATGTCAGTATGTTAACAGATATAAATTGGATTCCATGTAAGGAAGAGGCAGAGATTGACTGGTGGAGCTTGGGAAGTCACCTCAGCACCCTGGCCACAGTCACTTGGCAGATGTGTTGCGAGGCGAAGTGCACAACAGCTGCTTGCTCTAAATCGGGCCTCCCATTCTCCCCTCCGTCTTTGAGTTCCTGTGGAGTGCAATGTCAGCCGTGCTGGAATCATCATTCATTATCCTGATATGCATCGACCTCAAACACTCCTCTCTCACACTATCTTTCCCAGTATTGGTCCCTGTTTTTGTGGAAGTGAGTCAGAAATGGACATACCTTACACACCATTTGTTCACTGAGTTGTTTTTTGTGCATAGCTTTGTGTAGTTCTGGAAAAACACCTAATATCGTTTGTTGTGTTTATTAATAAACCCAAAGGGATATTTTTGAGCTGAAGGGAACAGCATGGAGAGCCATCTTCTCTGCCTACGGAGTATAAATACCACCTTAAGCTCCTGCTGGAAACGAGACTAGTTTCAGAAGACAAACAGGGGTGGAGGCAAAATATCTGCAGTGACCCACTTCCCTGTGGACCTTTTGATGCCAGTTTTTGTCCACAATACAGAATACACAGGAGTATTGTTGTTATAAGAAGGTAGACAACATTAGGGATGCTTGCTGTTCCTGTAATATTGGAAGAGAAAACAAGGAGAATGCAAGTGTGTGATAGAGCCTAGCAAAAACCTGGTCTCGCTTGATGTCTGTACCACCTTTAAGCCTCGAGAACATACAGTTTTGAAGAAGGAAATTGTATGTTTGTGTGTGTGTGTGTTCTGTGGATGGGAATGTGTGGGTGGGCATGTGTGGCTGCTATGAAATGGCATCAATATTGATCAAGCAGTCCACTCCTCTGGTGTATCCAGCTGTTACAGTATTAACTTGACTGAAGAAACAGATTGGCTTCCAACAAGCGGTGACATGCAATCTTTCCTTCTTCTGGGACCACTTAGTGCCTTCGCACCATCACATGGATGAGATGGTCATGTGAATCAGTCTGCTGCTTTTGTGGACATACATCCAAACGGGTGTTCTTCCAGTTCAACGCAAATACATACTAACTGTTTCACACCCAAAGGTACAGGCCTGAGCCAATCTTTGGGATTCTTTTTTAGCCTATACCCATCTCGTACCCTCAGGGTTTTACTTTCTTTTAGTATTTAGGAAAGAGGGTAAAATGATCCGTTCATAAAATGATTGTATTATCAAATGTCATAGTGGAGGCAGAAACCCATCAAGTTGGTTTTTCTAAAACATTTTTCAATTAGAATTATATTTTTGTGCAAAGTTTAGACAAGACCCAACTAAATCTCATTAAATTTGAGTTGGCTTCTTTAACTAAACCTACATCATCAAATTAATTTTAAATAAAAACCATCATTCAGTGTGTTTCAGATGAAACTCGTGATGAGAATTGGATTGAAAATGTCCAAAACTCGTGTTTTTTCTCTTACATTGCTTATCTGGTCACCGACACACTGTAATCATGCCACGCCCCTTGTACAAATTTCATTTTCGAGTCTCATTTATCCTGTAACTTATGTGTGTCTATTTTAAACAGACTGAAGCATCTTTGGTCTGCCATTATTTTGTTAATCATATATAAAATGATTGCAATGATAAATGAGTGAGCGCTTGGGTATTGAAGTTTGGTTGAAGGTTTTGTTGAAAAACACATTGTGTTTTGAAGCTAAGGCACATACCTGAATGAGCGTGAGCAGACTGGTAAAATGCACACACACACACACACACATACATCTCAAAATCGTGTCATTAGCTTTGACTAATTGTAGGCCATTCATCATCCTTACAGATTAGCTCCATTTCCATTGATCTGTGACCAGAGGAGGTATAGGCTGATTCAAATTCTGACCCACATAGTGTGTTTGCAACAGAGGCAGAATCAGCAAAAAACATGATCAACCTAGCCTGAACCCTTGCCTCACCCATTGTCTTTGTGTTGCAGATATTGTGGTTTGGATTGCTGAATTAACTTTTGAAGGAATGTTTATATGCAAACTGTCTTCCTATTACATCTCTCTTTGCTGTGTGAAGAATAGATAGTGTCCTGTTAGAACGATCGTAGGAGGCCTCCGATCCTCAGAGTGAGCAGGCCATCAGTATGCAGACAACGCCCTACAGTTTTGCAGTGCAGGCTGTGTGAAGCTTCTAAATCACGGTGGAATATGCAGGAGGGAGAACTCATAACTAAATCTGTCTCTTGATGTTTGTCTATGATACATCACCACAGGCTTGTTAATATTCTCCAAATACCACCAGAGGATTGGGAGGTAGCAAGGCGAGTTATTGTAAGTCTTTTTTTTTTTTTTTTGCTGCGTCTGGGCCAGAGGTAACCGCAGTGTGAAGCTGTGAAGTAGCAGGACTTTGTATCTGTCTCTCTAACGACATAGGATATTTATCATCTGGGCAAAGAGGCGGTCGCCCAAAAGCATGTGCATCAGCAAAGTAACAACTGCGGCACTGACACCAGGGGGCAGCAATTAACATGAATTAATCACATTGATTAGGCTTGGTTAGAGCTCTGTCTTTCTCTGCTGCACATTCTCACTGAATGACACACACAAACACACATTCTCAGACCTAACATGCTATTCATACAGGACACAGGTTCTGTCCAGGATAATGGATGATGTAGAGAAGGGAATGACTCCTAACTACCTTGCATGAAAATTAACATAATTTAAATTCACACTTGTGAAGCAATACCTTTTTATCTATTCAGATAAGGATAGCCTTATCATAGCTTTTAAATTGAGATATCAGATATCAGTTTATTTATTAAGGTCTGTACAGTTGTGTACTGTAGCCTTTTCTTGTCCTCCTCATGCCCTCATGCCTCTTCTTTGGCTGCATACTATGCTTCTATATCATGCTATCATACTCTATATCATGCTGAGAGGTTCAGTATGCATGCCCATATTTAACCACTGAGGGGCACTGCCGCTTAAGCTGACTCCTGTAGAGCAGAAGAACCCTCCTGAACCTTTAGGCACGGGTCCAGCCGCGACAGCTTCAGCTGCTCACTTCAGTGCCAGCCCCTAAAAGTTACCCAGAATACCTAAATCTGCTGAGCTGTCTCCTCCTTCCGCTTCTCTCTCTACCGCAATACGACTTTTTCACACAACTCCCAAAGAAACTTCTTCATATCTTACTCTTCTGGCTATCCTCCTTTACTCCTCTCTAGTGCGCTGCATGTGCTCCCTCACTTGCTCTGTCTTTCTATTTTCTTAGAGGCATCAGGTCTAATCCAGTTGTAGTCAATCTAATCCCTCTAATTCAGTTAATCTAATTTTCTGGATATGGTCACACTGCTGATCTCCACTACTTGTCCTCTACAATCTGTCTCTCCGCACTCAGATTTTCTGCCCAAATCCCCCAGCAGCCTGCACTTTCCTGCTTCTCCTCTGCATTACTAATACAAAAGTAGCTGATTAGCACTCATTTGATCTGGTGAGAGTTTACAAAGTATGATATAGCAAGTATCAGCGGCTCCTTTTAAAAGGGAAATGTAATTCAAGTTTAATTGCACTCTTTCCTTGAATATTATATAGGCCTCCCAGTGGAAATGAATGTGGCAGAGCCGGGTAGGTTCACATTTAGGTTGTATAATGCATGACTCTCCTCTCAGTGATTTACAACAATCCCTTGATGATTCATCTTTATATTGCTCTTTGTTGGCTGATGAATGAGTGATTAAATAGGCATGTTGCGAGTCAGCTGGTATCGAGCAAGAGGGCATACAATTGGTCTGGGGCAGTCCTGCAACCTAATCTTCAGATCTATTTCCTGGTTGTCAATGTTATGTATTGGCAAATAGTCATTGTTAAACCATTCGGTTTGCTGTACAGAGTCTTGACTCCCGTGAAAAAACCTGGAGCTTGCTTTTTAAAATGTAAACAGTAGGCCGCACGTACAGTACTGTTGTATGAATGATCATTTGGTTTCCAACAGACTCGCCTCTCATTCAGTATTCATTTGAAGCTGCCAGTGTGCAAAACATGCATGTTTGAGGGATTACCAAGGTCCATTAGCAGATAGCAGTGAAAATTGCCGGAGATCGGGCATGTAAATCAAACGTGTGGCCCAACAATTGCTTTTTAATCCCAGTCACAGATAAGATCATGGTTATTTGCATCTTGCAGTCCGTTTTAACACTTTCTCTCAGGATCACAAATGCCTGTTGTTTCATCGTGCCTTCCTGCTGCCACTCAATACTTTGTCTCCCTCTTTCATTCACTTCCCCTCATTACTGCGGCAAGTCTCTGCAGTGATTGTCAAAAGACAATCACTGCAGAGAATGAAAGCATTTTATGTGCATGAAAAATCATCTTTTTCACATGGCCTACTCTAACCTGTTATCATGCAAACTTACAGAAGAGGGAGAAAAAATATTCCAGGTTGTGGGGGTGGGGCATGAATGGTGTCAGTCTCATAGAGAGGATTAGGGCCAGGCCAACCAGACATCAGCAGGAACTGCTGGGGGAAAGTGGGCCGAATGGGACACACCCTTGTGTCATATCTACCCACCGTCTGGGTGGGTTTGTCCTGCCTGACAGCTTAAGGGGAAAAAGCACATCATATTCTTATATGAATCTGTCTTTTTTTCTGTTCTGTCACCTTCAATTTTTCCCGTCTCTCTCTCTCTGGACCTATCTTTTTATCCTACCCCATTATCTTCCTCTTCCTTGAGCTGTTTCTCTCTGTCTGTTCCCCTCGCCACCCGTTGCCCACTTGGGGATTTATAGGTCAACTGTCTGACAATTTTTTGTCCATCTTATTTAATTCCTTCCCAATGGGTGTCAGAAAAATGAGTTATCTGCTGCAGCACTGTTCTCAGTAATAGCGTAAATTACTGTCTGCAGGAATGTAAATTGTGGAGCTCTGAATTCTGAATGTCATGAATAGTATTGAATGGTAAGAGGGAGGTATCTAATGAGTAGGTGAGTGAATATGTGAGTGGAAGGTATACTTGTGGCTATAAATGTGTTATTGTTTGATGGCTGATTGGAGATGAGCAACATGCTGATGTGTCCTTTCAGTGGCCTTCTGTGTCTAATGGCAGTTCAGAAAAATCCTGGCCTGGTAATGACTCAGGGATGGATGAAGCATGTTAAAAACTCTGAAATTGAGTTTGTTCATAAGTCCGTTGCTCTTACTTTTTGTTGTCTCTCTGCAGTACTTTCTTGTCCATCTCTTCCTTTTCTTCAGCGCCGGTGCTGTCCTCAGCTGCCTTTTCTCCTTCAATCTATCTTCTTCCCCCCCCAGTGAAATATGGATGTGTTCGGGATGACTGCAATGCAGCTGAAACAACAGCGACTTTCATCCTCCCAGATCAGACGAAAGGGAGGGTGACCTGTCATCCAGTCCTGCATGGATGCTAAAAGAGCCCTCCTGTGCTTTCAGGATCTGGATTGGACTGTGTCAGCTGAGTCGGCCGGTTGTCTGCCCAGCCAACATATACTCAGACACGTTCCTCTGGTCTCAGCATGGGTACACCACTACAGAGAGTAAGAGAAAATATATAAAATAAAACCAAACAGAAATAGAAACTGAGAAATGAAAAGAAAGAACTGAAAAATTGAATGAATGAGTAAGAATAAGTCTACCCACTTCTAGACCTTCATACATTCACAAAGAGATTTATTCATGATATTGATGACACATCCACACACACTATGGATATAATATAAATCTTCTATCATTAGGTATGTCAACAGTATTTAAAATTGCCTCACACTGACCTGAGACTCAGCCTCTGGTGGTTTGTGTAAGCAAGCAAGACAGGTGTTTTATATTCTGTGTTATCCTTTAATTCAGTTTCGTCGTCACACCTCAGCCAGCACAGCAGGTGAATCAGTGTCATCCAATGCCCACAATGCGTCAATGAGGTAAAAATAACACTTTGGGCCTTTCAACTTTATTTAAATGTCATATGAAGCATCCATACGTGAAATTGCATATAGAAGGTGGAAAGAAGGGGTGGAACAAGTCAGTAAAGCATGTGTGAACATATGTTGTATTCCCATAATGAGCATGATAAAATATAAAAATTAAAAAAAAAAATACAGAAAAGCTAGTGTGGCATTTTGGCTTTAAAAATGACTCCAACTAAAATTAATCATTACAATAGCTACAGATGAATTTTCTGTCAATCAAGTAATCGACTAATCGTTTCAGTTCTAGATTCTTATCTATATATACTAGTCTATAATTGGTTTAATACCAAAAAAGGCAATAAGGCAGAAGATGTAATGTTTGCGTTTGCCGGCTGTTGTCTCAGATAAGCTTTTTCGATTGGACTTCCCTCTGAGGTCACTCTTCTGTTTGACTAGAAAGGTGTCCACACACAGATACCAAAAGTCAGTTTGTGCATATATATTGAATTTGCGCTGTTGACATCAGTGGATGGGGTAAGCAGTATTTAACAGTCGTGGAAAGTAACTAAATACATTTATTTAAGGACTGTACTTAAGTACAATTTTGAGTTCTACTAACAATATGCACTGATGCATCGGGATGGACATTCTGATCATGTCACATATTATAACGTATGTTGCTGTCACCTAGTGGTGGAATGTAACTAAGTACATTTACTCAAGTACTTAAGTACAACTTTGAGGTACTTGTACTGTACTTGAGTCTTTTTTTCATGCTACTTTCTACTTCACTTCATCTCAGCGCAAAATGTTGTACTTTTTAACTCCACTACGTTAATCTGACATCTTTAGTTACCAGTTACTTTACATATTAGGATTTTGCACATAAAACACATGTAGTTTAATAAGCAGCTTTATTATAAATTAAACAACCTAGAAGGCCTAAAAGTACAGTTGAATGATTAGCCGATTAAACCCCGGACTGTTTGTTTTTCAGTTTGTAAAATGTGAAGATTTTTCTGCATTGAGTACTTTTAATTGTAATACTTTACTTGATGATACTCACATACTTTTATTTAACTAACATTTTCAATGCAGGACTTTTACTTCGTACGTAACAGAGTATTTATCTGAAAACGTCTTCCACTACTGCTATCACCTGTATAGACAGTACTTTCTATATGTACATATTGCTATTGATATTCTACTGCAAGGGTTTGAAATCAGTTATAAAGTAATTTTAAATTTTTGTCCTGACAACATCTGAATACTTTGTCCACCACTGTCGATAAATTGCGGAAGGTGTAGACTTACATAAAAAAAATCTTGTCTAATGAAACTCCACCATTAACTCAATTTAGGCATTTAGACGGGCCCCTTCTTGCAGAATCCAATTGTGTCTCGTCTCAGTGATCAGCGTTGTCTGTCAGTGTCCTGCTGCCCATCAGCTTGGGATGACAGACAATTAGTGGCAGTAGAAATGGCTTTTGAAGCAGACCCATTCCCCCTGAATTCCCTTGTCAGAGCTTGTTGCGATAAGACAGTGACTGCAGAAGCACTGCAAGTGGGAAAGCAGGGCAGTTACACCATGCATTCATATTTCAACAGCCACTTGGGCTGAGACTGACTTAGAGAGGAGCACACCCTCTCACGCACATGTACACACACAGAAAAACTAACCATAGCACTTATAAAACGGGGATTGTATTCACAAATTCACTCTGTGTTTGTGTGTCACGATGAGCCTCAACTGTATTCAGCACAGTTGTTGTTTTTAACCCACTTGATGAAGGAAAAAAAAGCTGAATGCCATATGAGGGGCGAGATACACTCTGCCACAGCATGCCTAAAAACAAATCACTTATTCAATGCACAGAAGCAATTAGGAGAAAATGAAATCTCCGCATTCGTGTGCAGAGTTGATGTTTATTGCTCTGGCTGTGAAGCTGATTATTTTTAAGTACTGGCACCCCCACAGCCAGAAAAAAGAGTTTCAATCATCAAATGTCTTCATGAAAATAATCAGTTTTTCTCATTTTATTATTGGTTAACAGACATGTTAATGGGTAGGAGGGTGCCTTTCAAAAGCCTGGAAATGGATGCTGGTCAGAGTTGCCTACAGTAAACTTGTAGTATGGATTAGCATAATTGTGGTTAACATGTTCAGCCTTTTACTTTCATCAACCATTGCCCCTGTGTTACTTAAAATTAAAATTCACAGAAAAAAAGATGACTTATGCAGCCATATATCTGTCTATGTGCCTATACAACTATACTATATACTATATTTGATTAAATACATACTTTGTATTCAGAGTTAGGCTAGTGGATTGAGTTCTTTTTTAAGAAACACCTGTTCTGTTAAGGATCATGCTGACACTGGAGGAAGCATGAAAATTCTCAGGCAAATACGCATTTTTCTATACAGAATTTCTGTGTATGTGACAATATTTAGTCGTAACATATTACACTTACACATCTTGATGAAATGGGGTATGCTAGAGGAGGAACATGCTAAAAAATACACTGAAGCAGGAGTAAATTTAGCTAAATATGAATGTAAATGTCATGAAAAATGCTCTGGTCTTTATTTTACATAACACATTGCACCCTGGGAGACGCATTACAGCACAGGTAGATGAGGTTACAGCAAATGCACCTCGCTGAGAAAAATACAGAGAAGGAGCTGTTTGAATCCATACTTAATGAAAAAGCAGCAGACCCAGTAGGAGGCAAAGCTCTGCAGAGGACACTGGTGTCATGTGTAAATGGCAGGGGTCGTGGATCTAAAGTCGACCTTTGCAACTTGACTCGTTGCTTCTCTGAGTCGGCAGAGTTGAATAGTGTGAACGCAGCATCCCACGGCCGGGTAAAGAGGAAGCTGAGGGAGGCAGAAGATACACTAGGAGGAGGGAGGAGTTAGGATTCTTAAGTGGAGCATGAGAGGTTGGAGGGTCAAAAGGAGGCAGTGGGCCTCTGAGATCTGCTTTCATCTTCTGGTCAATGCTCTCACGCTGCCTCACTTTGTGATGTGTGTGTGCTTCTCTATTCAGCGGTTTGTCTCATGATACAATTTTTACAATACACTGGGATATGTGGCTTTAGTAAAATAAATTGACTGGAAAGACAGTATAGATTTTAAAACAAGAATTAGAATGGTGGATACAGCTCGCCCACCATATTCATCAGGTTATTACCACCTCCTATGAGACGCCAAGGTGTTTTGGACTGTTCACGTATTGCATACAGATAAGCTCAGGCTTATACATTAACACAAACACCGACACATTACTGTATGTTCTAGAATTAGCCATTTTGTAACAACTACCTGCAAAGCCCGTTTTATACATTGTAATCAAGAAATCAGCGGTGGGAATTCCAATACCTGGCAGGCATATGAATCAGTTCTGATAAGCCTTTACATGTCTTGTACTTGCTGAAGTATTACTCAGATTAAGGAACATTTTCTTTCGGGTCTTGGCAAGCTCCATTAACCATTCTCGAGTCTATTTGACATCTTCTATATTGAGCCAAGAGTTATCATAAGGAAATCTGCATGTAGTCTCGCTTTAAATTATCACTCACAAGGACAACAAACAACACACAGCGTAGCTTTCTGACTGGTAGCATGCACAGGGTAACGTTATCTTACCAGTAGCCTGCAGCGTGATGATTAGACACCATGTCCACTGCTGGAGTCAAATGATGGAGTAACAACAGAAAATCCTCTTGCTTTAACATGTGGCAACATTTTGCCTTACCCGTGAGTGAGTTATGTAAACATACAACGAAAGGTTTAAGCATGTGGGCTCCAACAGGGTCTCCACAATGCCTTCAGGTACACTCGTTCAACTACTGGTGCATTCATTTGTGCCACTAAAAGAAACTAACTGTTATTGCAAAGTACCCTTCTGCTGTCCAGTGGCTCTTATTGTGGCATTGCCATCCCTGTTGAATAAAATGATCAAATTGAAAATCTAATTGTTACTACTATATTACTTTTTAATGTTTCTGACACTTAAATTTTTCATATAATGATCTTAAATGACCTTTAACAGTAAATAAGACTAACAGTGAAAAGAATTTCTTTTTAACACCGGAAAAGCATGTGTTAGCACTGCCAGCCAGGTAAAAGGTAGTAAGAGATTTTTTTATTTAGGCGTAATTGTGCTCAAATTTTATTTTAGAAGTTATCTGCTGTAGTTATGGCTAATACTGGGGCAGGGCCATCACAGAAAAAAAGGAAACTAAACAAAGAGCAGCTAAAAGCTAAAAAAGAATGCACAGACGGGCAAGCCTTTGGTTAGGCCGAATATTTTATGAAATAACTTTACAATGCACGATGTGGTTGTACATCAGTAGCCTACATTAAATTACATCTGTTTTCCATTTAGTGCAGCCATTTTATTCCTCTTATTCCACGTTTGTGTTGGCCTACTATTTTCTTTGGTCCAGATAACAAGTTACAGAAAAGTACACTACACACTGAAGAAGGCACAGTGCACCTTTTCCACAATCCTTCCTTGCGATCAAATGTTTTACTCTAAAAACAAAGAGAGAAAATACGGGGGGGGACACAACAAAAACACCACAGTAAGAACGATGGCCGCAGCTCATTGGCCTACTATGTTCTTTTCCCCCGTACCTGTGTAAAGCAACCCTGGGTTTCATGAAATGCGCTATATTATAAGTTATTATTATGTTGGTTGCTACAACAAACTCTTAATGCTTTGGCTCGTGACATAGTGACAGTGCTTCCCAGTTTAGCTCACGATACATTCAGGCTAAGTTACCATATGCAATGATGCATGAGCCTCGCAACGCTACCTCAGTAATACAGTAGGCAATACATCCCCATAGAGAAAAGACCTTGATAACAGCAGGTGTGGTAAAAACACTACCACTTTTGTACAAAGTGGCCGCTGGACTCAAAACACAAATTGAAAGTTACGTATAGACACTTTAAAATCAAATCAATTTGCAGAATCGTGACACCCCTACTTGTCAGTAATGGCTTTATGTGCCTCAAAGCAGTACACATATTGGTAATTTCTCTTGCATGGATAATTCAAATGTTGCACTCACATTTTTCCGCATCAGTATCTGTAGTTTTGACTAGAATATTTTATTCTATTGTAGTGTATTCAACAGAATACACAGCACTGTGACTGCAGCATGCACACAATGAACAGAATGCACTGGGAGCCCCCAAGTTGCAGGTTTCTCTGTTGGTCTGTTTTATCTTTATGTCTTCCCCTCCAAGGAACCTGTCACTCTTTGGAAATGGTGGCTTCAGCCTTGACTCTGACCTAGACCAAACATCACATCAGAGGTGTCCGCCATTTTAAATTTAACACACATTGCTTTCAGTCCAGCTTGAAAATCCTTCTCCTTCTTTGGACTTCATCTTTACCACACTCTCGAGTTAACAATCTTGTTTCCTTTCCTCTTCTTTGCCTGGCCATACAGTATCAGTATTGTGTTTAAATTACTACATTGTGGTATTCTTTAGAATCAGTTTAACATTTGTTGCTTGCCAATAGTGCATACTGTACAGTTTTGGGCTGCTTGTAATCACAATCTTAAGAATGTTTTGTCATCATGACTGAGGAGAATAAAAACTGCAGTCTCAAAATGACTGTAGCTTGTATCCTGAATTCTAAAGAGTTGCACCCAGTCACCCTTCACCGCCTTTTCCTCCCTTCATTGCTACCCTGACAAAGTGTCAGTCTCTCCTGTGTCTCTATTAGCTTTGGCCCTCCATCACTGCTGCTCCCTTTCTCCATTCCTCCATCCCTCCCCCCTCACCTCAACCCCCTGGAGAGGAGCGATACTGCTGATGCTTCAGCACCAAAGATAATTTGTTTAAATGACAGATTAGGACGGTAACTCGATTTGTGTCTGATATAGTATGTAGTGTCTGTTACCAATCTAATAAAGCCAACCTCCCCGCCCCCTCTACTTCTTCCTCTCAGCCCCTCCCCTTATCCACACACCCTGCCCCCTAGCTCTTATTTTCCGCAATAAGCTTCCAGTTCAATGAGGAAGAAAGAGGGGGAGCAGTTGAGGCTCGTCTCCAGGGTTGTAACACGATCGCAGGCAAGGGCCACCAAGGCCTTCACATTAATTGAATTGCAAGGCCGGGAAGCTGCAAGGTTTGGCGAGGCGCTCATTGACTCATTGATCGACGCAGAGGGGCTTCAGAAATATGCCTTGCAGTCGCGGCCAATCAACCAAACAATTAAGCCTAGTCTCTGTAGCCGTCTGTGCTCCATTTAAGTCTAACCTCCGAGCTCCCAGTGCTGCGCGTTCCAAATTAATTGCTTCTTGCCACAGAATTTGCCCACCAGCTCCCCTCTGGTCCCTTTGTGTACCTAAGGAAAAATGTACCTGTGAGTCTGCATTTCGCACAGTTCCCATCTCTATAATGCGTCAGTGTAAACTGTGACGATACACAATCGCTGCTCTGCAGTGTGTGTGTGTATAAATGATCAGTACCACCTGCCTACTTTTCATATAATTTCCAAGCATGGTTTTAACGTATTTCAGTAACACGAGGAATAGTTAGTGTATGTCAGCTCTTGTGTATCAAGGAAACAGCCAGTGAAGAGATGTTTTTGCCTGTTCAGTGAGTGTTGCACCCAAAAAGAGGGAAGGGGGGAAGGAGGGGGTGAGGAGGGGGGTCCTTAGGGCGGCCTTTCCTGCAGCATGTTGCTCCTCCTTCCCTGTTACTTTTTTCCTCTCCCCTCCTTCCACTCTTACAGGGCAGTAAAACCATGTCCTACAATTGCGCCAGAAGGATTATTCCTCGTTCATGGCTTCGTGACTGGAATCCTCAGCCGCCCTCCTCTAGCCATATGGCATTATCAATTTTGTTCACTATGGCAGAGCCTGTCACCTTAAGACTGCGCCTCCCTGGCACGCCGCCCTAGCTAGCATCTGTCAGAGGGGACTAGTGGGCTTTTAATGTCTCTGTCTCGCTTACACTCTGGCTCATTCCTTCTTCCTCCCTCCCCCTTCTCTTTCCCTCTACCAATTTTGCTCCTAATATCCCTTCCTTCACTTTAACCACCATCATTTTGGGGTGTAACACTAGAAGGGTTTAGCAGTTGAGTCGAAAAACTCTTGGGTGTCTGCCGAAAGCCCCGCTTCATAACCTTGAACTGCTGCCCTCCTATAGCAGAGAGCGCCTTGGCTATTGGCACGTTATGATAAATCAAAGGTGTTTCCTTTTTAGGAATGTGCCCTTAATCTTTCCGAATGGCCACCTGGCCTGATTTGTGACCTTGAGGATATGTGTCTGATGCTGGGAGGGCGGTAAGATGAAAAAAAAAAAACACACACACACACAAACACTTACACACACACAAACAGACACACACTGACAAATACATAAACACACATGCACGCACACATAGGCCCACGCACACAAACACACACACACGCCCACCCACTCACATACATTCAGGCATATGACATGTAGTGCATTTGTGGCATGGATGTCCTTGGGCTGTAAACAAACACAGCCAGAAAAGTGAAGGACCTAAGATGTCACCAAATAAAGATTGAACGTGTTGAGGAGGAATTATGTCATCAAGGAGGCATCTGGTAAAACAGCCAGTGACAGAGAGTTGCACTCCTGGAAAAAATACTATACAAAACTCAACAAATTTTGTATATGCTAAATTAAAAGTAAATATAAATATATATACACAGTACTGTACAAAAGTCTTAGGCAGGTGTGAAAACATGCTAAATGCTAAACTAAGAATGCTTTAAAAAATATAAATTATGATTGCTTATTTTTATCAGTTTACAAAATGCAAAGTAAGGGAACAAAAGAAAAATCTAAATGACATCAGGACATAAATGACATATTTGGGGTTACTACCCTTTGCCTTCAAACCGGCATAAATTCTTATAGGTACATGTGTTAAAAGTCGGGCGATGTTGAGGATTGACGCAGTGGTTGGCCAAGGAAACTTTGTGCAGGAGATGAAAAGCACATCCAACTGATATCCCTTTGAAATCTGAAGATGTCCAGCTGTGACATAAGCTCAGAACTGGCAAAAACCAGTACCATCTACCATCTACTGTCCAGAGAATTCTGGCCAGAAGTGGTCTTCAAGGAAGAGTTGCAGCCATACCTTCGACATGAAAACAAGGCCAAGCGACTCAACTATGCACGAAAACATAGGAACTAGGGTGCAGAAAAATGGCAGCAGGTGCTCTGGCCTGATGAGTCAAAAATTGAAATATTTGCCTGTAGCAGAAGACAGTTTGTTTGCCAAAGGACTGGTGAGTGGTACAATAATGAGGGTCTGCAGGCAACAGTGAAGCATGGGGGAGGTTCCCTGCAAGTTTGGGGCTGCATTTCTGCAAATGGAGTTGGAGATTTGGTTAGGATTATTGGTTTCCTTAATGCTAAGAAATTCAAGGAGATACTTATACATCATGCAATACTTGTTGCAATACACAAACCCAAACATACAGCAACGTCATGAAGAGCTATCTTCAGTGTAAAGAAGAACAAGAAGTCCTGGAAGTGATGGCATGGCCCCCACAGAGCCCTGATCTCAACATCGTGTATGTCTGGGATTACATGAAGAGGCCAAAGGATTTGAAGAAGCCTACATCCACAAAAGATCTGTGGTTAGTTCTCCAAGATGTTTGGAACAACCTACCAGCCAAGTTCCTTCAAAAACTGTGCTAGTGTACTGGGAATAATTGATGCTGTCTTGAATGCAAAGGGTGGTCACACCAAATATTGATTTAATTTAGATTCCTTTTCTGTTCATTCACTGCATTTTGTTAATTGATGAAAATAAACTATTAACACTTCCATTGTTGAAAGCATTCTTAGTTTACAGCCTTTTTGCATATCTGTCTAAAACCTTTGCACAGTACTGTATATAAATATTTTAAAATTATGTTTGAAATGTCTTGTAATAGAAAGCAATAGTTTTATTCTCATTGTGTTCATGAACATGCTTTGCATTATGTAAGAATGTTCAAATGATGCTTAACAATAACAAAATCAAGCCCAAGGCTAGTATCAAATTCCACACTTAATCAAATGAACATGAGACAATGGATTGAACTGAATTTGAGAATTTTTAAATCTGGGCAAGCAGTAAAGATCTGATCTGTTTCCGGGATGTTTGGCTGGAGTCCTTTGCTTCTCTGGTAGTTACATTTCCAGCCAAACTCTCAGGGCAGCACCACTTAGAGAGAGAGGGCAAGAAAAACAGCAACAAAAGACCCAGTTAAACCTTCCCTTACTTCCAAGCTACTCCAGCCTTCCTGAAGTAGAACATTTGCACCATATTGAAATCATCCCAGGCATGGCAGCAGCTTATTTTAGCTGGGCAGCATTGATCTCATGCCAAGTTATATTAGCACGATGATTTGTCCTTTATCTGTACCTTTTGGAGAGTATCTGTGCTGAGGAGTCTTATGTTTTGATACTAAACATGCAGAGGGACAAAAAGGCTTCTAAATAGTTTCTGCTTTGCTAGATGTGATGATATGTCATGCACTCTACTTAAAGAGAGATTCTCTTTCTGCTGGATACACTGAATTGGTCTTCTATCCTGGATGTCTTCACTACATCGGTCGTACAACGGAGGGTGAGCGAGGATTAAAGCCAGTTTGCAGAGACCGCTATCTCTGGCTAGAATGACTCAATAGGAAAAGGGCTTCCATAAAGTATTATGTTCTGTTACTTTGTTTTTATATTATCTATCTCCTGAAAATTCCAATTGCTCTGTGTATGCTTCCACCCTTTTTCTTATTTTGTGCTGTGCACCCATGACAAGAAAATGGGAGCTGCTAATGACTATCACACTTCCAATCTCCAATAAGCTAAAGAGAGGAGCTGGTTAATTACCTCGTATAATGTTCACCAGCCAATCCTTCAGGCTCTGAGATACATTATGTTGCACTGGGAGGCTGATTCTGTCAGCTTATGTTCCTGCATTCACTGTACAGCCCACAGAAACAGCTCTGTCTGGACCTATTTTATTTCACTTCATATTTAATGGGCCACAGATAAGGTAGTTTAAGTACCTTGTTAAATGTATGTTGTAATGGTATTATTTTACATACAAGTTGACTAATAAGCCACCTATGTGCTTTCCATTTTCTTCATCAATGCCTTTATTTAGTGCCACAAGCACAAACAATTAGTGGCTTTGAAAGTCTAACTATCTCTGACAGTGTCTTACCTGTCAAGGAAACACACAAACAACTCTGCATTTGAGAGCTCGTTAAGTAGCTGTCCAATTCCATGTTTGTGTCGGAGGGAAAATTAGACATCAACTGGAGCACAAGTGCGGGAGGAAACAGGAAGGAAGACACATCCAATTATTCTGAAAGGTAGACGAGGGTGTAAACATTTTGGTGAGCTACAAAAATTATGACTGCCTGACTCATCTCACCGCTCCGAAACACTCCACTGGAAACTGACATACATTTTGATGACTGATGGTTTGGTGTTACTGAATGTAAGCTTGTGTATGTGTGTGTAGAGAGAGAGAGAAGTAGTCCCATCTTAAGTTTTAGACTCCAGTGCTGACAGTGTGCAGGTTCACTGTGAAAAGCTGCTGAGGAATCCCACAGGGATCCTATTAGGGACATGTCATCTGGTTGCTGAGGCTGCACTGCAGGCGTAGAAGCACAAACAGACACATATATTGTCTTCTGGAAGTGAAGAACTATCCTTTCTGTACATTTACTGTACAGTCTTTTTTTTATTAAAATGTTCAACAACTCCCCTACGACCAAAATATGTCTCTAGACTCTAGTATCCAAACTTGACATTGAATTCTTGGTCAATCTTTTCATAGTGTGCTTACTAAAAAAAAGGGGGGGGGGTTGAAAAACATAAATCCTATAGGTCTAAAAACAAATATTGATACCCGAAAGTCGAGTAATGTTTTGCAACTGGCATTGCAAATGTTTAAACTCAATACTTATCCATAATTGTATCTTGATCCTTTTTTCTTCTCTTTTTTAGCACACAGACCAATTTTCCGTTTAAATGCTCCCATACCCTTTATGTTTTGGTACAGTAACTAATATGAACAGGTGCAGGAGGTTGAGTCAGAGGCAGTGTACTATTGAACCGTCTAAAGGGCGCAGATTGATCGTGGTTGGAAGTCGTCAATAAATGACCCTTATGATAATCAAAGGCAGATCAATAATTGACCCTGTTGCCAAAATGGAGATCAATACACAATGTTGTTAAAATCATGTAATGATTTAATCAAGCATGAAATGCATCCTTGTAGAGTTTTCAAGCACGAGTGAGGGCTAAGTCTAAAGAGTGGAGTTTCAGTACATCTTATCTTTTTAATTTTTCTATATGCGGGACCATTTGATGTTTTTTCTATGAACCAAGAAAGGAAAAAAGACATACAGTATATGTGTTGTCTATTATATTTAATTTCCATATTGGGATGGTTATATTCCCCCAGAAAACCTGTACTTGTGAAAGCCTTTGGGAGAATTTGGAGAACATGTAAATCTGCATCAGACCAGAGTTACCATACATCCTGCAGAGAGCACATGTCCAATGTTGCTCTGCGGAAATGTACGAAACATGAGAGGGATTATGAAAGCATACAGCAAGCAACGTATCTGCTAAGTCTTCCCTGAGGTCCTCTCTTAAATTACTTCAGAGCGTTTGGGAGGGAGATGGTGAAATAAAAACTGCCCGGTTGACTGATTGAGGGCTCATTTTCTTTATTAGCGGATTTAGACTCATTAAGACCGATTTGCACTGTTAATTTCCTTTCTTACAAGCCAAGACAGAGTCCAACAGCCTCAGTGGAGAGGGAACACGGGTGTACAGTAATATAATGCATTGAAATGCGAGCATTACTCATTGTGCCAGGGCTTGGGGATTTACTTTTTGCAGTGATAGAACGGTCACCGCTGGAAGGGAAAATAAGAGCTTTACAGCACTGATATAGATTCATTTCACTCAAAGATCACAACATTTTGCAGTTATTTTCCATTTAGTCATTACCTATGAAGCCTATGTCAGGCATTTAAACGGACACTTTGCGTGCCTTGGTGGGTGTTGCCTACTGACGATCAATAATGGAAGTGTTACCCTGAAGTCACAAGCCCATTTTCGATTGTTCTGCATCAACCATTAAGGTGTTATTTATAATTGCCCCCTGCGAGCACAGTTCTTTGCAATTTACAGATAAACAAAACAGACAAATGCATGTTACAAACAAATGTGTGCATGCACATACACATGCACACACCCTGTATTATCAGGGTACTACAGTAACTGTCAATGTTGTTTGTCTACACAGCTGTATACATAGCTTAAGCAGAGAAAACAGAGCAGTGCTACAGTATTTGATATGCTGGGGAAGACCAGCAACGTGTTTGGCTCTTAGTCAGCTACATGATGACCTTCATTCACATCTAGCTAGACAGCATGGATCCTTGTGAAGAGGAGGAGGGGGATGGAGGGAGAGGCGGGTCAGGAGGAGGATGTTGGTGATGTTTCTGTTCTGTCCACTAGCAGCATTTCTATGACTTCCTGGCTCTGAAACAGATAATCTCTCACACTGAAAGAGGAGGGGGGGTGTTTGGGGATGAGGAGAGACCTCTCAAGGTGAACAAGGCAAAGATATTCAAGGGAGAAAATGAAATAATCAAGACAAAGAGGTGGGATAAAAAACTAAAGCAGATAATGAAAAATGAAGCAACCAACCAGATGGAGAGACATGGAGAGTAAGGAAGCAGAAACAAAGTTGAGTGAGGTAGACACAGCAGGGATTGGAGTGGAAATTTATTTCTGTCCAATTCACAGACAGAAAGTTATTCACAGAAAAGAGATTTATGCATGAAGTATCCAGACCCTCACGCTACGATGCCCATGTTGCATGTATAATTAAGAAAGCTGATTTATTGGTGTTTAGAGCTAAAAATGCAACATGTTAGCTTTTTTTCCCGTACACAAACAAAAATTGATAAGTAGCACCTGTGATGAAGTCATAAGATGTCATGCTGGAGACCACGACACGCGTTACATCTGGAGACCTTATACTTCCCGACGTCCAGCACCCAAGTGATTAGCTTGGTGCACACAGTCCAGTTTCATGTAGGTGTGTATGTATAAAAAAAAAAGTTGGTAGAGCGGGCGCCCACATATAGAGGTTTACTCCTTGATGCAGTGGGCCTGGGTTTGACTCCGACCCTTTGCTGTATGGCATTCCCCTTCTCTCTCGCCTTTCATGTCTTCAGCTGTTGTGTCAATAAAGGCCTAGAAATGCCCAAATATAATCTTGAAAAAAACAACAACAAAAAAACATGCCCAATTCAACTGACTTACACTTAAACATGCTTACAAATAAAACTGTGCATTCAAACTGATAACCAGTCAAATGTTACTGTGCACTCGACAAATGTTTTATTTTTGCAAATGCAAAACCAAACATCAGATCACCATCTGTCCATATTGTATATGCAGCAGCACCCACACACATCCAGTGTGAGACATGCATGATGGATAGGTTACACAAGAGTGTCCCATGTCCATTTAATCATAGCAGCAGGTGAAGCGAAGTGAGAAACTTCACACTGCTAAGGAGCCGAGATTGATTAGGTGGGGGCCGGGAGCACAAACTAATAGTGCAGAACGGAAGGGGGTGGAAGGGACCAGCATCTAAAGAAGGATTGAATGACCTAGAGGGATGGAGTGTAATGAGGTTGTTTTTTGTTAGGACCCGGCTAATCATAGTACGAGTGATACTGCAATTAGTGAAAGCAGAGAAGGTTGTCTTCCTCTTAGAAGCTCATTTACCAGACGCAGGCAGATCAAATAAACATATCCGGTTATACTTTGAGGCCAGCTGGTGAAAATAGTGTCTCTGGGAGTAATCTAGTGTCAAAGTCACTGCCCAGTGCTTCATTATGGAAGTTGTTCAAGGCAATCACCATTACTTCTGTTGGACAGCAGCCACAATTCTCACTTGGAGGGCAGAGCAGGCACCACAGCAGTCATGACAGAGAAAAACAGTAGAGTATGTTGGAACTCATTTACACCAACACTTATACCAGGACTCCATACAGTGGGTTACTTATGGCGTTTTTCCACTGCATGGTATTTACTCAACTCTACTCGCCTTTTTTGGGGTTTCCATTACGAAAAAAAGTCCCCGGTAGCAAAAAAAAAAGGCAACATGAAAAACTGCAGACTACTGATTGGTCGGAGAGAATCTTCAATAATCACTGCGTCATCATTGCTAGCAACAACCGGGGGGGGGGGCGCCCTGGTTAAATAATTTCCAGCGTTTTTTTTTTTTTTGCTGCTTCCAGGTTCATTAGAAACTAATTTGTCTTTTGGCTGTGGCAACGCCCGAGAATGCAAAACACACACTCGGAAGTTCCGCGTTGTTGTGTGTGTTGTGTGTGTGTGTTGTGTGTGTGTGTGTGTGTGTGTGTGGTGTGTGTGGGTGTGTGTGTGTTGTGTGTGTGTGTGTGGGTTTGTGTGTGTGTGTGGTGTGTGTGTGTGTGTTTTTTTGTGTGTGTGTGTGTGTGTGTGTGTCGCGTTAGGTCATGACAGTTTCCTGCATGACGACCGCCACGCCTCGCCCACCATGCGGCGGTACTAATCTGCAATGGAAAAAGGAAGACGTGGCACCGCGAGGCGAGTCGAGCAGGTACCATTAATGGAAAAACGCCATTATATGTCCACCAGGAAATGTTTCCATAAGCACATTTACACCATACAAGCACTTTTAGAGATGTGACCAACACTTTTTCTATCTTAGCTAATGATTCTGGCGTTTGGTTTGAATTAGCTTGTCTTTGTTTGCTTGTTGTGTCTACAGGTCCAGGTACTTTTGGCATACCTTAAGAGTATAAGCTGATTGCTCCTTATTAGATATGTGGATTAGATCAGGATTGTAGTTCTCAAGGACTCTCTGACCTTCTACATCCAGCTTTCTACTTAAAAATGTAGTGCGGCAACAGTTGCTAGGTTCACTCACCCTTCTGACCATGCGCTGCCCTTCCCCTCTCACACCTGCTTTGATGTGTTTGTGTGGGTGTAGGAGAGATGATGTCAGAGCTCAATTAGGCAACGCTGGAAACTCAGCGGTGCATAATTATTGTCACTCAATTGTTATAAAAAAGCTTGTATCTTGACACCATTTTTTGATGAAATTTTTTTTTTAAACTAGTTTCATAATTAGTTTAAGTATTTAAAAGACCAGTGCTGCAGATCTACTGTAGGTGACACCCTCTGAAATAAACCTTTATTGAATTTAAAATGTTCAAGTGTCTAATTAATTGACTCATTATGTACTTTATGAGATTAATCCACATTGGCAGCCTTAAAACATTCCGTGTGTATTTATCACTGGGTGTGACCACAAAAAAAAAAAGGATTATTGTTAGAGAGCCGTAATACACGGCTGGATGGAGCCTTACAAAGTAGAGACTAAAGTATCACAATAGTTACAGTATTTAAATATAAATAGTTATGTAATTTGGGAATATAATTGTTTACCCCAAAGCAGTCCACTAGAATGTCCTACTTTCTTTCTCATCATAGGTTTATTTTTTCCTTGTCTTTCTGAAATGGATGTTTTCTCTCTCATCCTCTCTGTCATAATTTTTCAATATCAAAACAAGATGATTTCGGGTCTACAGTTTACTGAGGAGCTGGAGGGAGATGCACCTATTTATTAAAGCAAAACCAATAGAGCTGCCCCACAGACAAGAATCAGTTCTCACTGTCAGATGCTTGCCTTCTTAACTGCTTCTGTGCACCTGTAGTGACCTATGCATGAAGTCACATTTGAAAATAATCCTCAATAATTCAATTACATTTATTGTGCAGAGGGCCTATTTTACATTAAAGGGTCAAAATAAGCTATTTTTCAATTCATTTCTGAGTATAGGTCAGGAGAACTATCTTTTCTCTAACCCATTAACTGATTTTATTTGGTTGAAGGTAAAAAGAATGTGGGGTTGATATTTATGTTAATGTAATTGTCAAAAATGTACACTGAATGAGTGTTGAAAATCCCAATAAAGCCAAATTTGGGACGGAGGGTTTGCATATCTGAAGAGGAAGAAAGAGTGGTGGAGGGATAATAAGACTGCAACACATACTGCCATATACTAGGGGCGGGGGAAAAATCAACATAGTATCTCAATATATTCTGTGGCAATATTGTACTGTATCACCGATGCCAAGTATTAATCTTTTATTATATACATTGCACATGATAGTTTAACTTTGCCAAGTATCAGTCTTTTATTATATAAATTGCACATGATAATTTAACTTTTTGGTACTGGATCATAGTATACAGTACTACAGTATTTGAGTTCCTCTTGTTCATTTTCTTTTGATGCCAAAGAAGGTCAGAGAAGAATACTCTGATTCAGATGTGATGTAATCCAATTCCCCAAGCTGACAAAGCAGAGGCAAGACAGGCTTTATGTGCCTAAAGTGACTAATGTGCCTATGAGCACTGAGCTGTGGGGGTCATGGGTTTCTAGACACGTGTCATACAAGGAAAAGACTCCAAACGCCCACAAACATTTACCGCTGGTCCCTACTGTCCCATCTGTTATCAGACCAACTGCTTCTTAAAATGGTTATTTAGAAAGACACTAAAACCAATCTCTCGTGATCTGTGATGGGGAAACGGATAATGGGCCCAACAAGTCTGAATAAGACAAGGAGAGAATGAAGAGATGGAGAACAGAAAGGAAGGAGAATTGACATAAACTTAGTTATGCCTTCAGGTTCAACTGACTTCAGCTCTTCTTTGACATTGTGTCCCTATGACAGCCTCTGTTCAGCTGCAAGACACCCTACACTTACTGTGCGTGTGTGTGTGTGTGTGTGTGTGTGACTGGAATGATTAACCTGCTGGGATACTTAAACTAGCACATAATGATTACACGTTTATGCTATTAAATACAGCTACAGATAGTATAAAGCCTCAGGAGACAACAGGAGGGAACAGACATGAATACACACACACACACACACACACACACACACACACACACACACACACACACACACACACACACACACACACTGTGTACTTTGACAAGTTTACACCAGCAAAGAGAGAAGGAATTAGTGAAATAAAACGTTTGTCCAAGCATTTGCTATGCCAGCGAGGCTTAATTACTCACTGCCTCACACTCTGGCAGATTTGAGGCTCTCTTGTGATTAATGTAACTCATAGGAGCTTTTGATGTGTCACTTTGTTGGCTGTGCACATGCCTTCTTCACCACAACTATCCTGCTATCCAGCATGATGTTAAAAAAGAAAAAGAAATATACAAATAAAACAAACACTCTTTGCATAACTATGATAGCGTCCTCCAGTTTCTTTTCATGGTCAGCACTTTACTAGCAAATTTGCTAATTGTGAGGATTCAATTTCACCACATTTTTTAAATGCTGCTGTGACCAGGCCTTCAGTGTGAAAATTGCATCCTGAAAATGGTTCTAATGAGGCTGCACTTAGCCAGACATTTTCTAGTTCTTTGGTTTTTCAATAGTAAAAACTGCTTTTAAAAAATGAGGAGGAAAACATGGCATGAGCCCAAAGAAGGTTGCAGACCCTTAAATCGGAGCTGCAATCCTAAAAGTTGTGATGAACATCTGCCAGACTAACTCTATCAAGACCTGCAGCTGATGGGTGATGCAGTGGGTGGTTTGGGTGATCTGTTTGGCCTGCTAAGGCGGCACATTGGCTGTTAGATTTAGATCTACACAGGCGTCTGCCTGTCTGTCCATGTCTCTATCTGGTCTGATTGGCCATTGTTCAAATATAATGACAGGTCATTTAGACCTAATCTGTCACAGCCCTATGACTGCTCTGCATGTCTCTCAATTCACTAAGAGGAGTGAAAGAGAGTGAGACAGCAAAGTAGAAAGAATAGAGTAAATGGGAGGGGGGACTAAAAGATGCATATTTATGGTTTTAATGTGTGTATCAATATGATATGAGCCACTGTCAGCCTTGATACTCCACAGAAATGAAATCCTTGGCTTTGATCCAAAGACCTCTTAAATCTCTCCACTGGAGTGTGGCCGGCGCTGTCCAACTTTTTTAAGTACAGTAATGAATGCAGGAGCAGGTTACATGTTGTGGCCCTAACAACCACTGTTGTAATCATTCTCTTTATATTGTTATAACAAAAATAGTGTTTTATGAATATGGGTACTTGTGTATCCAAGCTTGTGGTCATGTGAATTGTAGACACTTACAGTATGTGTTTGGGTGTGTGTGCATTTGTAGTGCTTCTGTGCGTTTTACCCTTTCGGCCCTCATCTTGAACACACACATACTGAAACTGCTTGATGTGCATTCATGTAAAAGCTATTGATTTTCTTCCTCTTCATTTCTCAGCGGATCAATACCTGTCCAGGACAATGCATGTGAACACGCAGCTGAAAATCAGGGAACAAGCCCTCTGATGTCTTTTTTTCTGGATTTCACAAGAAAAAAATACGTTAATTGGTGGCTCACAATGAGAGCATCGTCAGGCATCAAATCACTGTTTTCAATGGCGAGATTTTCTATTGCCTTTAATAGTTAGCATGGTTTGCTAACAAAGAGCTGCTTGACGGACCAGCACAGGGTTTTGGCATATAAATGATGTGTTTACCATCCACTTTGTCTTTTCAGTCTCTATTGGTATTTACGCCATGGTTTAGAAATGTCATTACATTACAAATTTATGATGAGAACTGTATGCAAATAATCATGTTTTAAATCCCTCAACTGTGAGTAAGTGTTATTGCGTTGTTACTGCTGTCAATAATTTTGCCATGTTTTAATTACTCTTGCATTAAAAGGCCTCATGTTGCGATGGCCTGCACCATTTATTAATTGCAGTTTTACTCTGCATTGTTGTTTAGCCCCGTGCTGCTGAATTCACTCCTGCGCAATTTCATTACTGGGTGCTATTAAATATTCATAGAATCTGAATGAAAAGCAGTTGAGGGAAATTAGGTGTTTGTTAATGCACAGACTAATCCTTTGTGTAACATAAAACACTGACTGACAGCTGTCAGCGCACTATGATACAGTTCTACCACAAATCACGTTGTTGTATATTTACTATATATTTAAGTATGGCGTAGAACTGATTATGCTGTGTTTACTGAAATGTGTGACATGGCAGATTAATCAGGCTTAGATATGTTTGGTCATTTATCTGATCATATTAAACATCTTACATGTGGTCGGGCTGGCATCCCATATGTTGGGCCATCATGGCATGTTTTATGTTTGACAGTCTTTTCTTTTCCTAGTTAACTTGAAAAAAAGAAAAAAGATGTCGAAGTCACTCAAACCTACTATATATAGGATTCCTATTTACACGTGAATTAGAGATGCATGTTGGTGGGGAGCCCAGTGGAGGATGGGGGGAAAAGAAATGGAGTTTAGTGGAAGAAGAAGAGAAAGACAAAGGGGCTGACAGACTGAACACAGTGGGCTGACAGCACCTGCTGCCGTCTGAAAGACCGCTCCTATCCCATAACCCCTCTCTCCCTGTCAACACCACAGAGGAACACAGCCACACGCAGTAGCAGGTGACACCTCCATGGCTCATCACAATACTGCACGTATGCAAACACACATACACATTCACACCACAAGTTTGGAGTGTGCGTCCTTGTAGCTTTGGTTGTAGGTCTACGGCGTCTTCAAAAACCAATTTGCATCTCGCACATGACAATGAACTCAACATGTCCTTGAAGATCTGTCTGTTTTTGTTCCCAAGGAGGTCAAAACTTCTTTTTGGGCTGGTGCACGTCTTCTGTGACATCATTTTACTGATGCCATAAGAACTGACATCAGCATCCTACTTTTGACTGCGGATATGTTGTTTTTTCCCGACTTTGGTAGAGGGAGCAACAGACTAAATCCCTCATGGATTAGTGACATACCACCATGTATCTGCTGTGACTGTCTGACGCATCGTTGCTTGCTTCGGGAGAGTCTGTCATCTGGAGCGTACAGTAAAGAGCTTCCAGAGACTGTGTATAAATTGCAGTCTTTAAGTGGCTTCAACCTAGAGAGAAATCACTAGACAGGCACTTGAGAATTTCTTCTTCTGTTTCCATGTTGCATTAGTGATGCTGGTAGACACCCAGCAATTTCCACATGTGTATCTAAAACAGTCATGCTTATACTTGTATGTGCACACGCAAACGCTCAGCAGGACAGCATCTAATGCAGCCTTCAATAATTAAACCCAAGAGGGAATAACAGATCTTGAGGCGTTGTTGTAATGGTCAAATTTACAGCTAGCCAGGAAAGTTCCTCTCCAACTCTCGCCCTGGAACAATTGATTTTTTTGGAGCCATACATTTGAGATATATAAATAAGAAATCTAAGCCCAGTTGATTATATTTTCTCATGCGTCATGCAAAGTGCAGAGAATAGGTAACTTGTTTATCTGTTTTGATCTCATTACTGAATCGTGCAAAATTGCTAGTATCCCTGTGGAGGTTGGTTTCCAGTTTTTTAACACCAATAATAATTGTTTAACATTTTTTATTGTCTGTCTGTTGGTCTAGACTGAAATATCTACACAACTATTTGATGGGTTTGCTGAGAAGTTATGTACAGCAGATGACAGATCCTAACAACTACTGTCACCAGGTATTGTAATTGAGGTTTTTAGATGAATTTGACTGAATTTACATAGAATTTTGTACAGACATCCCTATCCTCCTTAGGATGAATTGTAATCTGTGAGGCGATCCCCTGACTTTTAATCTAGCGGCACCAGAAAGGTAATTTGTAAGATAACATTTTTGTTTAAAGAAAAATACCTGCAAAGTGTTCATGCAGAAGTACAATCACAGTCTGTGTGCTCTACAGGCCACGTGCAACTCTACTTTATGAATGGTACGGTAATACAGAGACATGGAAATGTAATAAGATGCTCTCGGCAGAAACAATCGATTGATGTAAAATGGAAAGGAGTAGCTGCTCTGTGTACAAATCTTTGCAAATATATAGAGAAAAAATTTCAGTCCCCATAAAATGTTGACATTGAAACTTGCCTGGGTATAAATCCACATACACACACACGCACACACAAAGCTGTCCAAAGCTGACAAGCTCAGCAGGACAAGGCCTTCTTCCTCTTCATCATTTATTCACCAACACAGCACACTGTGGCCAGTACATCCTATAGAGCAAACATTTATTCTCAGCATTCTTCAATTTCCCCCACAAAGCTCTTTTCAAGCTCGGCTCGGCCTCTTCACTATGCAATGTGCCGGCCATATTGGTTCAATGAGCCACTTTTGGTTGCTGGCGTATTGTGATCTGGTCAAATAGTGCTGACAGGAGATATTAGTGTAACTAAATACATGCATACTTTGTATGAATGGACAGGTCCTCTATTATGTATAAATGGACGGCCAGTCACACATTTCACAATGTGTCCCCTAAGTCGCAAAATGTGCTGAACCATGTAGAATTATTTATAATATCTTTGGTTGAGTTTCTTTTTAACAAAATGTACATAAAAACATGTCTCATTTAATTTTGAAAACATTTTCTTTTTGAATATGAACTTGAGACACCTTTACCCATATGGATATGTATTTCTGTCTGGGTTGTTGTCAAACTATATCGCCTTTTTAACACTTTAAAATTGCAAAGTGGCAGTTATTATTGTACAAAGTGTCAAGTTGCCAAAATGAGGCACAGAAATTTAAATCACGCTGAGCAAATACATTATACTTCTGTCTATTCCATTCAGAAATTGCACTCGCTCTTTTCACAGCATACCGGTCACTCGCCAAACTCATTCCATAGTGAATTGCCTTATGGGTTGTACCCTAATGGTTTTCATGCTTGTGTGCCTGCTTGATAGTTTACCTGATGCAAATGGAATTAAAGCAATGGCCATACCATTAGCATGCCACTGAAGTTAATAAGCAATGGTGAGGCATCTTCAAGGCCCATTGGCACTGCGGTGAATGGAAAAAGAATGGAGGCAACATCGAGGTTGATGATTTCTTGTACGTGATATTGCCATGCAATTTTCATCTGCCTCATACAGTATATTGTGAATCACGAAAATAATGCAATGACTTAAATTAGCTGTTTAATTACGCTCACCAAGACAACCATATCAGAGCAGTGTTTTAAAATCCTGTATGATATGTAATATGTGTACATCAAGGGACAGATGCTGTTAATGTAAAGCCAAATGTGCAGTAGATTATGAATGAGTCAAAGAACTGATGTGAGGCAATACAAAGCTTCCATTAAATGTGACTTACTGTATTTGTATACTTTTTCATGCACTTCAATAAGTGTAACTAAATGTAATTTAGTGTAACTAAATGTAATTCTTCAGTACTCTGAAGAAAATGCAGTGAGTGAAAACATAGCACCTAAAAGCTCAAGGAGATAATCTGTTTTTGAAATTTTAAGCAAGAAATTGCATGTACTTGGTTGTTTACTCTAAAATGCCCCCATTCTGCCATACCCTAACATTTTCTTTTAGATAAAGCTCTTAAGATGTGAGTAAAAAAACGTCTGAGGAGATATATATCATAAATGGCCAGTATGTTTTTACAACTGCTCAAACCGACAGACAAGTGCATTGGACGGCAGTGAAATACTGTATTAGAAACTGCACAGGTTCTGTACAACATACAATATAATTCAGTTCCACACAGCAATGTTCGTACAAGCCGATAAGAGTAATGACCAAATGTGCGGTTTTCTAGTGAACATCAATATCAGTTGAGCTGCGTCATAAATCAAAAGAGCGGGCCACATAATGAAAATGCAGGAAATGGCAACAGTGCTGTACGTTCAATAAAGAAAGCAAGACTCTACAGGATATAGAAAAGCACATGCAAGTGAGAAATTGTTCTATCTTTATTTGATGTGGAAAGTCGGGGATACTTGTAGCCTGTGAAGTTGCTCATTGTCTCCACTTGTCTTTACAACTACAGTATTTCCTTTGTTTTTACTGCAGAATCATTTTCTTAACGGCAACCCATATGGTTATTGGTGTGATAGCATCTCCCATTTAAATGATGTCCCATGAGAAAGAACAGATGATCATCTCTTTTTATGAAAGTCAAAACCAGAGACAAATGGAAACACCACTGACTGTGCTGTGACTCACAGATTGACAGTCACAGGGGATGCTCCAGAGCAACATGAGTAAGTTCGTGAAATGTAGCACGTCAGTCCACAGGGGTTCTTTAAGCTCTGTGTCACTCCCCTACCCAGTGCCTGTCCACCCCTGAGGGAAGAGCAGGAAGTTCCTTACCCATAGTTTGAAGCTCCCTGCCCGGAAACAACGATGACATTGTCCCCCAACTTGAATCCCGCTGCCCTCTCTGCTAACCTATGACCCTAAGCTGCTCACTTATGCACAAAGGCCACAAAGTTCTATTAGAGGAGGAATGACGCTGCAGACTTTTGCTCACAGCTCGACTGAAAACTTTGTAGCCTAAGTCACTAGTACCAGGCATGCATGTGTGGCAGATGCTGAGAAGCAACGAGTTTTGGAAGATTAGTCATTAGAATTACAAAAGGATATAACAGGCTCAAGGCCGCAGCTGCTCTGACATAGAGTTGTAAGAAGTAGAAAGGCGTGAGCTGGAAGGGGTGGAGGTCATCAGGCCTGTCCACAATGTAATTTTCTCCCATAACCATTCTAACCATCCTAATTTGTGTGTCTGTCAGTTGAAATACTGCATTATCTTAAGTGCACACTTTTTGTTTGGCATTTTAATGCCAAATATTGCATTCCTGAGGGTCCTGTGGTTTTGCTGCACTTTGCTGGGATTTGCACTTGTATTTTACCTTGTCCTGTGGTTCTGCAGCAGGACTGGGTGTGGCACCCAGGGGTTTTGCTGCATGGTTTCTCAAAGGTATACCCTCTCCTGAACAAGTCAGACGGAAATACTGTCGGAAGCCACAACATTCTTTCCGCCCTCGCCCACAAACACACACACACCCTCCCCCCTCCTCCTATTGCTGTACGTGCATACAGCTCACCGGCGGCAGCTCAGCTTCTTGTCGACCTTGAGGGATCGATGCAGAGGTGGTACAGCAGAGCTGAGTGGCCGTTTGAAAGCTCATAAATAAGAATGAAGGATGGCCCCAGGGGCCCAGGGTGAGGAGGGTGTGGGGGCCATCACAAAACACCCCAGCATAGATAGGCACGATGCAGACACTCCACTGCCCAGCGCCCCCTCACCCATCTGGAGATTAATTACAGCAGTTTCCATATTACCATCCAATATCCCATCTGGGGAACCTTGACACCTTCAACCCCATACACACTCGTCTTCCTCCACCCAGCACCACATCCACTCACACACTGTAAGCCATGTCAGAGAACCAGGCAAGTCACTGTAACTCAATCTCGTCTTTTACACCTCCATGAAAATTTACCAGGCTGCAGATTACAGTTTTTATGGTACTGATACAATGCCTTAGAGCTAGAGAATTCACATAGTTGTGTCATTTAACACAACCTCTTTATTCACAACGGGTATCATAGGTGCAATGCAAGACCAGGCGCTGGAACTTTTTTCCCATTAGCCTTCCCTGCATGATGACAGTGCTGCGCTCATCACTCACTCCTTTGCCCTCAGAGCTTGGGTTGCAATTGGATATTGATAGGGCCGTTGAAAAATCTCCCTTATAGAAAGCATTCTGCCAACAAGACCCATAAAGTGAGCTGTGGATCTATATAGAGGGTTAATGGAGCTTAAAGGCTGCTACACTGTACAACCTAATATATTAACCACCAATTATGTGGTAATTGGAGGTTTTTTTTAGACCGCATGAAGGCATTTATAAATAAATTGAATTTGACTCAAGGTTCACTTACTAGCTTTTGATCAGAGCTTTCTTTCAAAACCTTGCATGTTTAAAACATGAACGTTTTGTGTCAGATATTACAGCATATTCTCTTTAATTGTTCAGTTGTTTAATTGTTGTTGCTCATAGTAACCTTGCTTGAATAGTTATAGTTATAATTGTTTTAATTTAAACCTTTAGATTATCCCTCTAGACCATGGAACTTTAGCTGATTGATATTGTGATGGATATATAGCTAAACTATATTTTTTTTAATTTATGTGACATTTGCTACCAGGTATGGTTCTGACCTGTGGTGCTATCCCTCCACTCCTGCGTGCATGTAGATAAAATACTGACTTGAGTCCATTTCTGGGGGAGAGACATTTTCTGTGCACGTTACAATGTAGCCATAAAACTGAATGCCACAACAGCGAGAGCAGCTGACATTTCGGCTAACCTTGTAATAAAGCATGATGTGACAGAAGTGCTGACAAAGTATCTATCGTTCCGTTTACAGCGGGGGAATATGAGAATTATGTGTTCTGGTAAGGGGGATATTCCTTGAACCAGCAGGGTATTATTAAGCAGCCTGGCTTTTGAGGTGACCTGGTTAAAGGTCACAGTTGTTGCACCCAAAATCTCCCTAAGATCTTTTGTGTCATCAGGATTACATACGATTTTAGAGCTGTTCATCTTCATTAGTTTAAAGCTTTGCTTGCTGTATATTTTTCTTGAAATAGCCATGTCTCAGGTCAAAAGGCTAGAGACAAGTGTTGCCTAGTTAGGATATCATAACTGAATGAAATGCAATACAGTACAGTGCACTACTTAAAGTCACAGTCAAACAGAAGTTGGAGCATCTTTATCTTCCGTAATGAAACTTGTTACCGAATATGTGGGCAGGTTTTAGCTACGCGAGTGAGTTAAATTGAATCAAATCCTCAGGATTTGATTAAATTGTCAGAAGTGGGTGTGACTTGAAGTGACCAATAGAATAATGGAGTGATACGGAGCTGTTGGTTTTCTCTCACACCTCCCTCACTTGCGTTGCTGGATAAGGAGGAAGAGGATGGGGGAGAAACTGTTAAATTAGACCTCAACCACGCTATTTTGGAAATGTAAACAATGTCTTTTTAGATTAAGATCCAAGCGCACACCACCTATTGTGCTCTGCTAGATACAACAACTCAGCAGCTAATGGTCAAGTCATTACCCCAAATCACATTTGATAGGATACAATTATGTATACAACCCCAAGTTCAAAATGAGTCATCAAAAGTAGGAACACATTTTACAGAAAGTAAAACTGAAGTCATTTTGACAGACTTTTGAAACATTCAAAAATGATTTGTTGACACACTGTTTATTTGTCAAACAACTTGATTTAAAAATTAACGCTGAGACACTGGATTATTATTTATTATTATTATTATTATTATTATTATTATTATTATTATTATTTAACCAGGGAAAAAAACTCATTGAGATTAAAAATCTCTTTTTCAACGGTGTCCTGGCCGAGACAGATAGCAGTACTGTCACACATACACACAAACACAAAGTACACAAAAACATTAAAAGCATGAAACATCTAAAGTAGCAAAGATTTCCTAAAGTCAACCACAATCATCAATACATCAAGCAAAACATCTTTAGTTATATGCACGCCTTTACACATTACAACTTGACATTGAGCTTTCAAAAATGGCAATGTAAATTTGCTGTTGTGATCTTAAGCTATATTGTATTCAGACAACTATGAAATGATGGTGATATTAATAGTGAACTATGTGTAACATTGTAAGATCAGTACTGGGATCTACATCAAATGCCAGTAGCTAACGGAGAGAGGGGTGTTATTTTCAGCCTAATTATATGCTTGTTGATTGTTAAACTCATTATGTCTCTATAGCTGAATTATTAACTGGTATCTATAGCTCACTGGTGTTTCCCTTGAAGGAGGCAGGATACAACCAAAAAATCTAATTAAACCCAAGCTTTTACTCCTCGCAGGATGTGATGAAAAAAATATAAAATTGCTGGAGATTGAAAACAGGATCCTCAAGCCAGATTTGGTGCACTTTCATTATGCATGGAGATAATGTAAGGCAAACTCTGTTTCAGTGCGTGAATTATTGATAAGGTTTGATGAGAGAATAGAAACCGATCCTGTCTTGAGCTGTAAAATCCACCAGAACCACCAAAAACTTGACATGATCAGGATTTATCTTTTCCTCCCCCAATGCCATAAGAGATAGTGTATATTAATTGCTGCCGCAACAGAAATTTCTTACTTTGCTCTTGTGCTGATGCGTGTACATTTTCTAGCTTTATCTACTAACTCTTGCATGACTCAGGGCTTTTTTGCATTATTTTATTCTCTTTTTTCCTGTGCTCATACCCTGCAGTCGATTTCTTTGCCTTTGTCTTCATGTTTTCATCTCTGTCTGTTGCCCTCTCTGTCCCCTCTCACTTGCTCTTTCATTTTTCTGACGCCTATATGGGGAAGATAGCTGACAGGCCCAGCTACGTTCTCAGTGAGAGCATCCTTGCCTCCTTGTGAAAGTCGATGCTGACTCTGATCCAATGCTGTTTTTGAGAACAGGTCGTGCCCGCTTGCTCTGTTGAAAAAGACACGTCTCCCTCATCTTTACTCCTTCCTCCGGAAACTCTATTTTTTTTTTTTTTAAAACCTAAGTTTGGTTATCTTTCAGTGCCACTTGAATATCACCCTCACTCTCCGAGATTGAACGTTTAGAGGACGAGAACGAACAGAACTCTTATACTGTTTATTTAATATTAAAGTGTCTACCTGACTTGGCCCTCTTGGTCTCTCCAAACCTGGGAACTTCTCTGCCAGGGAGAACAGCTTCGAACAGCATGTCCCAGAACACTGTGGAGTTAGCACACCTTTCATCCTCCCTTCTGCACTGCAGTAGGAAGGGTATATGCAAACAGTACTCACTGTTTGCTCTGGGAATGTATTGATCTAACCTTAGGCATGCTGCTCTTGAAATAGCACTGACGGAGACACAGAGAGTCGCTAGAGGGACAAATACCTTCCAGGAGTCGAATGGGAAACAGCAGGATATTATGACAGTCTGGAAACCACACCCCTTCACCCTGCTCTCTCTCTCTCTCTCTCTCTCTCTCTCTCTGTCTCTCTCTCTCTCTCTCTCTCTCTCGGTTTTGTCTCTCCATCTCCTGATCCAGACCAACATGACCTCTCTGAGAACAAACCTTGACCTTCGCACTCCAGGGACTGTGGTTTACTTACCGCTGTTTGGGGCCCGTCTTGTGAAACTCTGGATCCACTCTTAAATACAGAGACTCTGCCATAAATCAAAAGGATTACCAGTTGTTCTTCTCTCCTCTTCTATGAGGTTATTAATGATGTGTGCTGTAGAGAGCTGAGGTGGACAAAGCAGAGAGCCTACTGCTGGGATCTTCCCCTCTCAAATCCCAGTGTGGGCCTTGTATTTAAAAGCCCTGATTCTGTACAGCTACATGACTGTGTGTATGGTGTGTTTGCATGTCTGGATTTGAGCATGGACGTGCATGGGTGCTTGTTTTGTTTTGACACAGGTATAAAATAGCCCCCCAGTCGGTTTCATGTGGAAACAATGCAACTCTCATTATGCTTATATTTTTGAATGACAATGCTTTGATTTTTGACATGGAATGATTAAAATGGATATTGGAACCAAAGAGAAAGGAATTAAAGCACTTTGATATGCAAACCCAAGAACACTTTATGAAGTGGGGCGGTTGAAGCTGCTTGTTGCTTGAGACAGACAGATGGATTCTCCTGCAAAGATATAAAGTAGATGTAGGTGTGATTTTCTCCCCCTCTCGTATGGTCAGAAAAGCAGAGAATACGCGTGAAAGAAAAGATCAGTGGCTAGAGGAATAGCAGATGGTATCTAAGACAAGCGAAATGCCATCTGCAGACTTTTAGCTGTCTGTTGAGAGAATATCTGTCACCCTGACTAACTTATTACATGTATATTGTACTAACTTACTGTATCCTAAAACTTTCTGTCACTCTGTGGCCTTCTAACAGTGGTGACTCTAAATAGTCACATTTAATGCTGTATATAAATTATTTTAGCATTTGGTATTTACAGAAGGGCAAATGATTTTTCAGCAGCTGGATGTGGAGCTGAACTGCTCTTAGACATATCTTAAGGTTAGAGAACGAGGGGTGCAAACAGACTCTGCAATTTAGAAGAGATTAATCTTTGTGCTGTAGGAAAAGAGACACAATATAAGGCTCTTTTCCTCTGGACCAAAGTCAGCAGCATTTATAAAGACGATGGATGGTGCCGTGTTAGATTTTTATAAAGGTTGAAAAAGAGATAAATGAGCAACAACTTGATGCTATATTAGCTTGTCCCTGCAGCTGTAATGCGCAAACCATTTTGAGCACTCTTAATAGCCTCTGCTTTACTGATTTTATTGGCCCTCAAGGTTGAATTAATGAATGTTTGTGGCATTAAACCTCAAACCAAATGAAATTCACTGTACATGCACACACACAAACACAAACATGATGTTAGCGGTATACATGCAGTTTAGAATGAGTGGGATATACATGATCATGTAAATGTTAACATTTTAGTTCATTTTCATTCAATCATTCATGTGAGTTAGGATCACAGTAATTATTTCAGTAAATAATATGTTCTTGGAGGAATGATTGTTAGTCTGAAAGAACAAATACCATTTAATTATTGATTAAGGTATAAATCATTTAGACAGTTTATGGCTTTGAGTCAAACTATTATGTGCTGCACCAAGATAAAAGGAGCAGGAGTCTAAGGAATACATTGAAAATGTATTAATACTTCAATGAATTGTATACTTTATGTGTAGATTTACAGTACAATACTGAGAAAGCCAGTTTCAGGCCTTTTATAATTATATTTATTTAGCAGATGCTTTTGTCCAAAGTTTTGTCCAAATATGTCATCAAACATTATGAGTGCAGTCATTTCAAACAAAGAACTACAAGTGGATTTAGTGGTCCAAAACAAGAACTTAAAGAGTTTGTTAAAGGACATTGGACATTAGTATGTGTTAACATGTGGTGTAACCAATTATTCAGTGGCTAAATAATGCAATGGAGATAAGGCTTTTACCATGGCTTGGAGGTAGGAAGGAGCAGTCCCTTCACTGCCCTGTAAAATAGTACTTTAGTGTCGATCTGATGCAAGCTGTAAAAGGGAGCCAGTGGAGTGAAGAGTGAAGTGAGAAGCGGCCTGCTTTGGGAAAACTTAGGGAGGATGAGCAACAGACAGGCAACTGTGTTGATGCAATGTTTGGTGAAAACAGCATTTGACTTCTGAACAAAAGTTCCTGGAAGGCATGCATGGTGTCTCAACTGTAAACACAAACCTGGCAGAAAAGCTCAAACCTTACTTCCTCATCTTTTTACACCCGGCAAGTCATCACAGAAAGTGGTTTTGTGTGTGTGTGTGTGTGTGTGTGTGTGTGTGTGTGTGTGTGTGTGTGTATATACTGTATAAATATATTTGAATATGTGTATATAAATATACAGTATATGTATATACTGTGTGTATATACATGTATGTATATATGTATATATATATATATATATATATATATATATATATATATATATATATATATAAAAACTATACTGGATGCCAAACATCCAGGAGAAGTGCTTGCAATGCTCATGTGGCTAAAAAACTGCATGACAATCCTGTCATTCGTTATAAACCAGGGGAGTTGCTGTCTGCTGTCAGCATTATTGATGGTAGCTGGTGACCCATGTCCACCCAGTGTCAGGAAAAAGAGTGAGGATAGAGGGCAAAATATCCTCATCCTAAAAATAGTGGGGGAAAAGGCAAAAACAGAGGTAGACCAAAAAGACACTGACAGTCATACAGCAATGCCTACAAAGGAAAGCAAATGAATGGCATGCTAAGGAATGGAGTTAAAAATTTGGCCAGCCGCACCCCTTTTTTTATCAGAAATGGTAGAAGAAAAGGGAAAGTGTGGAACCTGTTAAGCAAACAAATCAAGTGACTATGGATGAAAGACTATCCAGTGAAAATGACTTTGCTGATGTCTGCTGAGTAATAGAAGTTGACGTTTGCGGTTGTCAGCAGAATTTTTTATGGAATCTCCCCCTCTCAACGGGGTGTCACGGCAGATATTTCATGTCATCAGGCGGATGCAGAGATCTTTCCAGTCCTGTCGCGCTGTAACCTCTAAAAAAGGCCGACATCAGCAGGGCTAACCTGTCATCCCACATGGCCAGCTACTGACCTGGCCTGTACTTTCAGGAGCAGGACATAGTCAGTCAACAAACCCCTCCATCCACATCCAACAAGACACCAAAAAAAACATATTATCCACAATCATAATTTATTTCCTTCAGAACTGTGCCACTTCCAGACTAGGCTTCATGCTGATGTGTTGAAACACGATTCTATAACCTACAGTGCTGTCTCTTAATGTGTGTGTGTGTGTGTGTGTGTGCGCGCGCCTGCCTGCCTGCCTGCCTGCCTGCCTGCCTGCCTGCCTGCCTGCGTGTGTGCGTGCGTCCGTCCGCGTAAACCCTCTAGTACATTCCAAATTAATACAAATATTTTGTGTTCTGTGCAATATATTGATGGTAAAATTCAGCAATTTAACAGTGGGTGTAATGGTTGTGGTGAAGGAAGAGCATATAATACAGAAAGCAGAGGATAATTTAAATGCAGTTGCAGTTCAATTGTTGTTACTATAAAAGGAAAAACTGACAAGACATTAATCGCTGTGTATTTGTTACCAAAACCAAGCAAGTGTGTGTCCTCACAGGTCTCGAATACATAGTGATATTCAGTCTAACCAGTTCCACTGGGGTCCCATTGTATTCCAGCAGGTCTCAGGTCAGTGTTTAAATATGTCTAATAACTGAAGGGATCTGAACAGTCTCACTGTCAGCTCTTTTGATACGAGATTGAAAGTGTGACCAGTGAAGTGCAGGCACCTTGTGCTTGCTAATTGTTGGCTCATTATGCAGCTGCCAGCATTGTTGTTCTCCCTTATTAGGGTCTGTTCAGGTCATCTGCATTTTGGACTGGGACTAATTATCCTGGGTTCTCTTTGTATTGGCTGTCTCTGGATCAGGTCGCCTTTTTGTTGTCATTACGTGCTACATTTTTGTTCTGTATTTTATATCTAAATTCACTGGCTGCATGCAGAAATTGGTAGATTGCATTCAGGCATCTGCTTACTACAGGGCTATGGGCATCTATCCTAGCTACCAGGAATGTATATATCTTGGAACGTTCTGATCTGTGACTAATTAACAGTATTTTGTGTGAGAGCACACACCAGCTTCATTTGTAGTATGTTTCTGACTTAATTCTAATATTGATTCTAACCAGGTCTTTCAAGGTGGTCTCTTCTGCCTCATCTTCTTGTCTAGTCTGCACATCCGTCCTCTGTGTGTGTGTG
>NC_045752.1:5592011-5595082 GCF_008692095.1 Etheostoma spectabile
TGTGTGTGTGTGAGTGAGAGAGAGCACTTTGATCTTTCCCTCGGATGACTCCTGGTGTATGGGTAGGAAGCTCATTAGCTGTACCTTCTCGCCTGTCTATAGACAACAGGAAAAACCAATGACTAATTAAGTCACACATGACTAGCATCTTCTGTTGTGTAGGTGAGATATTGAATATGTTGGCACAAATCCATGCATATATAAAGTACATACAGAGTCAGATGATGGAAATAATAATACGGCCTGCATTAGCATTAAGGAAGGGTGGACTGACTTGTTCTGTGTAACAGAGATATGCGCTAGAGCTGGACAATATCGCCCCCCAAAAAATTGTGATTAATTGTCACATTACACCTTGGTAACAAATAATACACAACTTGTGCTTGTAAAGATTTATTGTGTTCACAACGGTGCTGTAATTAAATATTTGTACTTAAAATAAACAGAAAATCATGGATTTTTAAATCAATATGACTGAAACTAGGTTGGTTAAAGACACACAATGTTGGTTTCGGTTAGTGATTAATTGACCAATCCTAATGTGCACATTATAGGGCTGTAACAACATGCAATATGAAACCAAAATTGTGTCACTCAGATCCACAAACCTTTTGCGGAGTGAGAAGGCAGAATCACAACACAACCCTTCCAACTCCCAGAGATAACCTTCCCGTCCAGATCCAATGCTACCACATCTTACTATTACTATTAGTCCTTTTGGTGCCTTATCCCCGTTTTTGTCTGGTAAATATATCTTACTGTAAAGATGGCTAAAAGCGAAGGGTTGGGCACTGGTAACGCTAACGACGGTGTAGCGTTATGAATGGCCGCTGTTCTGACTCTGGTGCCTGGGTCTGTTTCCCAACAGTTCAGTTAACTGCCGTTAGCGTCTTTATAACTGGAGTTAAGTGTTGACCGGCCTGGCTGCTAGCTGGCTGGGGGCTGACTCTGGATGTGTCCCTGGGTTGGGGCTGTTGTCAGTTCTCACGCCGACTGAAGCCTTGCTGCGTAAGGAGAGTGAGGCAGACAGACAGGGGTGTGCTAGCTAGCTCAATCAACATTGAAATCATTCAATACCAATTAATAAGGCCTCTGTATTATTGTCTTGCAACTTGGGATGTAATTGTAACCACGCCCAATGGATGGCTTAGCCAAACTTTAGCAATTTAACCAATGACAACGCTACCTTGGGACTTTCACCCAAAGAGTTTAAAATATGAATTCAGTTGTTACCAATCCCAGGGACTCCCACTACACAGGCAATGCCACATAAAAGATCAGAGACGTGGTTATTTGAAGCTACAAAAAATGATTTATTACAACAACAAAAAAAACATTTACTTAAACATAACTATAAAATAACAATTAATTTGCAATATAACCAATGTAATAAAGAAAACAAAACAAACAAATACTTAAGGCCCGGGAGGAGTGATGTTCGTTTAGTTAAAAGTATTTAATAAATTTGACGAAACTATTTAAATACTGGTTGCAACAGTTTTCATAGGTGGATCATATAACCTAGACTAAAACAGCAAATAAAACACCACACACAATTATCAAAACATTAAAATCATGCAATATACTAATAACATCAGCTAGTTATATTTCAACACCTATTAACCACTACCTGAAGCAACCATTAATTCTACAAACACTATGACCTGATGAAAAGTCGCTAGAACGAAGACACCCTGCCCCGGACAAACGTTCTCCCATAAAAATAAATCACAATCGTAAACACGTAAAACAAATTACAATACGAGCGATTTACAAGGTAGAGCACGTGAGTAAACAATCTAAGATAGGCAAAACAGCAGCGGCACTATGACTTGGCTGTATGGACAAAACAAACGACAGTTAGTATATTTAATCACTGCCTGGCGGAATATGCAGCACGTGTCAAACAACGTACCTTGGCTGTACCATCCAGCAAACCCGCACACAACACCGAACGCTTATCCCGACACCAGCACACCAGGCAGCAACAGAAGGAGGGACTGTCAGCGCTTACCGGCCAAGCCTTTATTTCCATGTGTCTCACGTGATGTCTCACGTGACCATATTTAACCAACCGGTTACATTCAACCCCCCCTTTTCTTTTCTCTTCTTTATTTTAGAAAAATCAGTGATCTTATACTACCTTAATCCCACAGTCTAAAAATTGCGTTAGTCATACTACAGTTGGAGCCCAGTACCCGAGAGAGCGTAGCCCCACCCGCCTCACCCCGCATGAGTTCTGGAAGCCGATGAGGGTTAGGGTGGTGCCCTGCGGTGGTCCTTGTAGTTCTTCTTAAGGTGGTAGTACTGCTTTTACAGGCCTCCTCCTGTGGGCAAAGGGAACCAGAGATTAGACTTTCCAGTTGTGGATCACTTACTGGTGCCGTTATGTGCAACCTTGGCTGAACAATGGTAGGTTGGTTCAGTACAGGTGTCTCAAGGAGCATCGCTACTCTGTGGTCATCTCAATCTTCTTCTGCCTCACTCTACAATGCTTACCGAAAGGGGATTCCATGTAGATTGGTTTGAGCATGGTTTGGGGCACTTGTCTAATTTGGGTTAGATCATGCAATGGTGCAATGGAATAGACTACTCCACCAGGTTCAGGTACTCTTACCACTTTGAAGACTGTGGACCGCCGGGCATCCTGAATTTTATTCCGACCTCGTGTTGTATAATCCCTCATATAGACCTGCTGGTCCATCTCCAATGGTTCACTCAGTGTCAGTTGGTCATGTCTCTCCTTCCTCTGCCTGGCTGCAGCCTCCATCCGATCTTTGGCACAGTTGAAAGCCACCTGCAGGCGCCGTTGATGTTCCACCACCCAGTCCCACACCCGTCCTGTTGTTTGCTGTGGTTGGTGGCCCAGAAGGAAGTCCACCGGTAAGTGGGGTTCCTGGCCAAACATAAGGAAGTGGGGGGACTCACCAGTCGACTGGTGAGTAGTGTAGTTATAGTTGAATACAAGCTGGGGAAGGTGTTCTGGCCGGTGACTCTATGGAGTTGCGGGGAGTGTGCGCAGCAGGTTCTGCAGTGTCCGGTTGAACCTCTCGCACTGACCATTTCCCTGA
>NC_045752.1:5595092-5606166 GCF_008692095.1 Etheostoma spectabile
GGTAGGGAGTAGTACGTGTCTTCTGAATGCCATATAGTTCACACAACTTTTGGACAATTCACTTTCAAAATTCCGTCCCTGGTCAGAGTGCAGACGGGCTCGAACTCCAACCACTGTTGCACCAACACTCTGGCCACGGTAGATGCTCTCTGGTCTCTAGTTGGCACAGCCTGGGTTAATTTGGAGATAACGTCAGTTGTTACCAACACCTGTTCCCTGCCATCTCTAGATGGTTCCAACAAGGTGAAGTCAATTGCCAGAATCTGGTCCGGTAGTGCAGCGAGTAGGTGACCCATAGGTGCCCGGATTTGTGGGTGAGTTGACTTGGCAATAGTGCACCGCTCAAACATTTGACACCATTGCTTTATCTCTTGGTCCATCCCTGGCCAATAGCATCTCCGCCGAACCAGCTCTGTGGTCCGTTCTACGCCTTGATGGCCGTGGTTTTGGTGGAGGTGCATCAGGATTTCCTCCTTGAGGCTCTCCGGTAACAGCAACTGGTGAATCACTTCTCCATCGGGGCAAAACAGCCCGCTGTGCAGGAGACCCTCTGCTTGTACCACACAACTCCACTGACTCATCAGTCCACGCACCTGTGGACTCAGTTCCTCTCTCTCTGCCTGACTTGGCATCCTCTTCTCCCGCCAAAAGCAGATAAAGGTACCAATAGTTGGATCTGCTTGCTGGAGTGCCTGCAGGTCAGCCGGGGTGCGAGAAGGCAAAGAGATTACAGCAGACTGCACAGCATGGTGAAGCTTACCCTCTCCAGTGGCTAACTGCAAGGTGGCTGGTAATGCTGTCCCAGGCAGGGCTTGGTTTATGCTTTGAGTGGCTGCTACCATGGGTAGTCTTGACAATTCATCTGCGTTCTTGTTAGTGCAGCCAGGACAATACCGAACACTGTAATCAAAAGGAGAGAGTTCATCCACCCAGCGCTGTTCAGTAGCGCCCAAATGTGCAGTGTGGAGGTGGCTCAAAGGATTATTGTCAGTCCAGACCACACATTTTAGGCCCTACAAATACTCCTTGAACTTTTTGGTCATGGCCCACTTCATGCCCAGAAACTCCAACTTCATAGAACTGTAGTTATTCTCCGCAAGCTTCGACTGGCGTTGGCCACGGGCCTCACTTTTCCATCCTGTTCCTGTGACAGCACTGCACCCAACCCACTGTGACTAGCATCAACTTCAAGGATGAACGGTAGGGAGAAGTTAGCAAAAGCCAAGGTGGGAGTACTCACTAACTGTCCTTTCAGTTACTGAAAACTCTTCTCACAGTTCTACAACCAGGCCCCCTCCAGTGATGCACTCCGGCCTTTTCGTGTCCCGGTTGTTGCGAGTTCAGCCACCAGACGATGCAGCGGTGCGGCCAACTTGGAATTCCATCCACAAACCGCCGGTAATAACTGGCAAAACCTAAGAAGGATCGGAGCTCAGATAGCCAAGGTACTGGACTTGTTTTTTAAAGAAGGAATACTTCCCCAAATTTGCCTTGAGTCCCTCCTGTTGCAGGCGGTTCAACACCAAATCCAGACGACTTAAATGCTCTGTTACACTGGAAGAAAACACAATGATGTCATCTAGATACAACAGTAGTGACTGGCAGGGCTGTGCTCCAAACATCCTTTCCATAAGGCGCTGGAATGTACCTGGTGCGTTACACAGTCCAAACGGCATTCGGTTAAACTCAAATAACCCGAAGGGTGTACAAAAGGTAGTCTTTTCCTTGTCTTTTTCTGCTACTGGTACCTGATTATAACCGCTGACCAAGTCCATGGTTGAGAACCATTTAGCTCCTGACAGTGCATCCAGAGACTCATCTTTTTAAGGGAGAGGGAAAGCATCGCTCCGGGTCTTGCGGTTTAGCTGCCGGTAGTCAACACACAGCCGAATACTGCCATCCTTCTTCCTAACCAGGACAATGGGGGAGGATACTAAAAGTCATCCATTGGTGCAAATATGCATCACTGGTCTAAATAATTTTATTTTCCATTGCTATTAACACCATGAATCTCTGGGTCCTACGTTGCCGGGTGTGTAGGAGACAGGCTGCTTCTGGTGTAAAGTTGGATTTAAAGGATGTTTTTAAGGAATTAAAAGGCGTATTCAAATATATTGATATTCAAATTTTGATTGGGTGACCACAACACTATGGATCAACAACACTATGAATGTATGGATTGTACATGATCAGGAAAAAATGTTCTTAAATTATATTTCCCACATGTTCACATTCTGTCATTTGCTTTTTGATACTACAAATGGTGGTGACATTTGCCTTGACTTATTGATGAATGTTGGACTATTCTTTGTGCAATCACCAGTGAACAGGTTGTAGTAAAAATGGCTTTGTTCACTTTTCTCAAGCTAACTCCAATATAAACAATCCCCACCAACATCCAATACTGTTTCCACGTGGTATCTCTGTAGCTGCCGTAGCTCTTAATTGTAGTTACGTTTTTGACACACACAACTACAAATTGAGCTTCAGTAATGTATTACATATAACTCTTGTTTGATTGCCATAGCATAGTATTACTGCTTCTCTCAGCCTTTGTCAAACGTGTTCTAGCTACAGAACATAGATTATTTCTGTAAAGTGCACAGTGGACAAAGATCACTTTGAAATCTTTCCAGCAGCATGTTGAGTACCTGCTTTTAAAACCATTGTTGTGGAATCAAACATGGATAACTTTGCATTTGCTGTGGCTCTACTAGGCCATTGTATTGTTTCTATGGTGTGGCGCTCTGCAGAACTGAGGGGAAGTGTGTAAAAAAAAAAATCTTCCCAGGCTGCTGAGGTGACATCCTGCTGTATTTATCACCTGCTCGTCCTTCCTTTGATCTCATGCTGAGCTAGGTGAGTCACAAACTCTCTGGCTTCCATCACTTTGTCTTTGCTATCTTTCTCTCATACCTCTGCGACTCAGTCTCTTTACTTTGTTTTAGACACTCCTACCCCTCCATCTGTCTTGCTATTTCCTCGTCCTCCTTGGACACTAGTAGTGTCAGTCCCTGAAGGAGGAGCTGAGTTTGGATAAATGAGTGTACTTTCAGAAGTTTCTCCAGCCTCCTGGGAGGTGCAAAATCAGGCCTTGAAAAAGAGACAGGAAGTGGAAAAAAACTGTGGGAGACGGAAGTGAAAAGAGAGATTAAAAAGAATGTGATAGGGGCAGACCGAAAGAGATTCTACATCAACGGCTCCTTTGTACGTTATTAGGTCGATATCTCAATCTCAGTGTCTGCGATGCAGTTCTGCCAAGCTTTATCACCCTCTTCGCCTCCCTTTCCACTGTGAAAAGCCCTCAGAAAACCATTTATTCTTTTTCTTTGATGTGAAGAGCTTAATGTCGTGAGGCCTTTCTCTCTACATTAAAATAGAGATTCCTGAGCTTTCAGATAGATGTGATAGTGGTGGAATTGTTGCTGAGAGCTGATGCAGAAATTGTCCTGCAGCTTTTAAACTGAACTTGAGTGCACTCTTATTAACTTCCTTTTTTTAGCGCATGTAACATGAGGTCAAGTGAGGGGAAATACCTGAGAGAGTCTTGCTTTATCCTTGAGAAAAGAGAAAAAGAAAGATTAATTTCACTGAATGTATTTGTGACGATCTCCAGAAGCAGCTAATTAATTATAGCCATAACGAGTGGAGAGGGAGTGTGTGCACAAATTCCTCCCGTAGCCACGGATCACATGTTGAGGGATTTGATCTTGTCACTTTTTGTTTTAGCTGTAATTAATTTCCCACCCTGTGCAAATGAGGCTAACTCAAGCTTCTGGTTGTTGGAATCCACATTTAGACCAAATTTTTGAGCCTATTTTATATATTCAGTGCTTAATTAGATTTGCAAACAGTACAGTATCCTGCACAATCTCATGGGTGTGCACCATATTTTATTTCAAGTGTTTGCCACTTTTAGCTCTCACACTAAAAGGATTTTTGCACGTATAGAAGACTCTGCATGCTGATTGTACTATGTCCAAATCTGTCTTTCTAATCCTTGCCAATTTGTCATTTCAAAAGTATGGATTAAAGAATTGTGAGTCTATGATTGAGCAAACATAAAACACCTATTTCTTCTTTCCACCATTTCCTCTGATAAAGGAATTGGGCTGCAAACCAGCACAGGGATTATGGACATCAAACCTATGGCGAGGATGAAACATGTCACATCAGAGTAGCTTCGGTAAAGATGGGAAATATCTTATATGAATGCTGCTGTGAAGCAAATAAGTAGTTATTCATAAAGCCATTATTTTGCTTTGGAATCATATGTATGTTGGTGGTTATGTCAAATATGTTGAAGCAGACACAAAAATAATTTTTTAAACCTCAAATAGTGTGTCAGTATTTTCAGTCAAAGCTCTTTTCTGCAGTCATGTATTTGCTCTGATTGTTTAGTGGGAGTTGGTACATATAGATTATATATTTTCAACATTGTATCTTTAGTTCTGACATCTATTTTAGGAATGCCAAATTTGGGAAAAGTGATGTTCAACTGTGGGTGCTAATTAACTAATTAATTAATTAATTAATTAAAGGCCTTAGTATGCTTCTAATCAACTAATTTGTACAAGATGGGGTCGGACCACATCTAAACTCAACAGGGTTTATAACTTTTCTGATTGGCCACTCTTGAAGGAAGCCTGCTGTTGTTAGCCTAATCTTAGCTACATCTCACTTCCTCCCTGATCACTGTCTGAGAAATTTGGGTCAGCACACACTCTTCTGATGTTGCACTCACACAAAATGCGGTGTAAGTAGTTAATGTGAAGAAGGAAAACAGAGAGCTTGAGGGAACAGTTCAAACCCTGCCTACTTTCATCTCTATGCACAAATGCCTCAAAGTGGTCATGATTGTCGGATTGTCTGTTTTGGAAAACTTGTCTGATGAGCCCCCCCCCCCGAGGGGCCCCAAACACCTCATTAAGAAAGAGAAATGTGAACATGGGGGCCCCTTTTAGGTCATTACATGAGTTTTGACTTTACTGTCCAAATTAATGCCCTGCGTTGAGTTGAGTTTGATTGCTTTAATCTTCCAGTTTTCACCAGTGCTCCAAATTAAAGGTTTAATGACATATGATGATATTAATGCTATATGACGATATTACATACAATATCTTTTTACTTCTTAACCTCGTAGTGTTTTCTCATATTTTGTTCCCCTTTCCCCAAGACCTTTGACACAGTTCTGTGCCAGAGAAGCGTGTGATTTCCAGAATGAGGAATTAGACTGGAGCCGCTATAAATCTTAAACTGGTCTGATTTAGTAACCATGACTCATGCAGTCCTCTGACTGCTGTGATTTGTTGATTGAATCAATCATCTCCTCATAGACAAACAGGAAGATTTGAGCTGTTTGATATTGCACAGTCAGGGTCTCCCCTCAATACGTTTTTGTAGTTCCAATCTAAGAATCTTTGTCATTTTCCATAAAAGTCATTTTTTCTGGCTAAACACAATGCACTTTTTTTACTATGTTTTTTAATTATTGCATTTGCACCATTTTTATAGGCCTGCACTTTGCTTTATAGCACATAAGGTGTAAATACTTGTGTGCTTGTGAAATTATTTTTTCCAATTGTTGGTGGTTTTGAATACACTTTGGTTAATCTACACACGAGCTGTGAGGGTCAATCCTTTGTAATTGCTAACTTGACATGATTCAATTGATGTTTGAAAGCTTGAACCAATCATTCCATGTACAATTAGGTTTCTACATTTATTTTTTTCTACATATTTTATTTAAAATTTTGGGGGAGAGGGGCATTAGGGTTCTTTAGCTTGTCCTCCTGGTTTGTAGTGTTAATGTATCTCTATTTAACGTTGTGATGCCTGGCTCTGAGTGAGATAAACAGTGTAATAAACAGTGATTGGGTGTAGACCTTCCAAGCCTTGGTTTTCAATTCAAATGGAAGCAGATTGGCTGGTGTCCAGACAAAGGATTGATGGAACACCTAGATCCAGAGTCCCATCACACCACGGCTCATCCCAGTCTCACATGCCAATGAATTAAGATCCCGACTGCCCTTTTATTTCCTATTTGCTTATTGATCGCACATTTTCATCAGTCTTAAGTAGTAAAGTATTGCAGAGAGGGTGGCCATGAGTCTTATGTCAAACAGCACTACAAGCTATAAGTTAGAGCCAAAAATAGGGGCTTCTTGCCCAGTGGAAGTCCAGCCGTAACCTGTCAAGCTGGGTCTAGCATTATAAATCCAGGACTGAAGCCTGTGATGGATATGTGCGGATTGGAGTGAAGGCCTTAATACCACCAGACTCGCCTGCAAGTTAATCCCGATGTGCTTGTTTAAACAGCCATGCACCAACAGGAGCACACCTAAAATCTCCCAAACACCTCTGTCACACATACACTGTACCTTGCTTGGTTGTCACAGGGACATGCATTCACACACACACACACACACACACACACACACACACACACACACACACACACACACACACACACACACACACACACACACACACTACACCTCTCTTACACTTTTTACTGCATATGTGTACATCTTATAGCATAGCAGTACATCATGCCACAAGCGCACAGTAGCCGTCACTGCTTGTCCCGATGTTCCCATCCGTCCCGTCTTTGTCACTCTGACCTTTCATTACACTGTATTAGCATGTCAGTAAGTGTCCCCTCTCATGTGTAAACTACATGTAGTGTAGGGGAGCACTCATGGTATTATGTATAGGCACCTTATAGTGTCTGTAAGGTTGCTATGTCACTAGAGGATGCATCTTATTCATTTAAAATGTTTTTTTTTTTTTTAGCTCTTTCTATATTCATTTTCATCCTTACTGCTTTACATAGCTTTCCAAAATCTCTTTGTATGTTGGTGCAAGTGTCTCATTGGCTGCCTGTCCCTGACATGTTAAATCACTGTCAGACAAAGAGTTAAAGAAATGTTAAATTAGAACCATGTGTAGTCAGCCTTCTTATATGCATGCTGAACATAATCTTCTAAACTGCATTGACTGCACATGCAAAACAACCTTCTTTGTGAGGAGGCTTTCTCTGCATTCCCATTATCTGGAATAAATATGCTGAATGGACATGCATTATACATACGAAAATGGGTGTTTGGGTGCATGAACAGCACACAATTCTCAAAGGAAGTCCCTGCTGCTTCTCCATGTACTAGTTAAAACAGACACTTATAGTATATGCAGCAAAAGGGACATCACAGCACTGGAAGCCCATGGCCCTCGATGCAATGCCAAGGAGGAAGGAGAGAAGGAAAAAAGAGGAGGAAAAACTCAGAAACCCAGAGCTGCAACTCATTATTGTTGGCCTTTCTCTCTTTCTCCCTCTGTTTTCACTGCCTCTCCCATTCTCTCCATTGTCAGTCATCCTCAAGGCCTTTTGCAAGCATTTCCCTCTCTTTCCCAGTGGGTTCCCACCAGACAGAGGATCTGCCCTGGATGCTGGCACTAAGCGCTAATTACACCGTCCATCTTGCCTCACTGACAGCCATGGCCAAGACAATTTCTGCACCCTTATTTGCTTACCCACAGCTGGGGAAACATCACTTCAGTGAATATTCGTTGCAAACTGATGAAGTTTAAGTTGACATGTAGCAGAAGCACACAACAGCTGATAGGAGTTCTTAGACCACAACAAAGCATCCATTGCATCCATTGACATAATTCTACCAGATGACATGCATTCCGACAAGATGTTGTCACTAGTACTGTATATACAGTAGATGATTATCCTGTATAGTATGTATAATGTAAGAAATGCAAGGCGGAAATCTTGCCAGCACATGAATGTTTATGCAGTCAATGTATGTTTTCCATGTCGCATAACACCGCCAAATGAGCATAAAGTTGCAGATGATACATGGGGTAGCACCACAGCTGGTAAAAAGATCTTAAATGATTTACAGTGATCCACTGTACTATCCCTTCCTCAGTTGGTAAACTCTTGCAATCTCCTAAAATCCTGTTACTATAAGCCTTCTTTTCAACCTAAGACTGCAGGTTGCCAAGCTTATTGCCCGTTAGACTCATAGTCCCCGCTGTGTGTCCTAGAGAGAACCAGATACCTTGAGAGTAGCGCCTGGCTGGTTTGTCATGGGGGTTACCATGTTGATCATGTTCTATCTCATCCTTCACCGCCATAGTGATAAAGGCTAAGCTACAAACAAACCAAAGCAACAACAATCTTAGTTTGCTTTTCAGTGAACTCATGTTTTCAAAAGACAATTTGCCACAGTGTTTGTGCTTTATTCAGTGCAGATTGTCATGGGAGACAAAAACAAGCCAGATTCCAACCCACACTGGATGAACACATTGAGTCTGCCTTGGCCCATTTACTCAAAAAAGGCATTTCTGTTTACTGAAACAATGTCACTAAAACATGAGCTTTGATCTTGGGTTCATTATGCACTCGCATAAAGTAGACCAACATATTTCCATGGCCATTTACTCCAGTTCATCCTTTGAAAAACACAAAATTTTATATTTTTGTCCTATGAAAAAAACCTTCATTCTTGTATCCATGTTTTAATTAAAGTGTTTGGCATTTAACTAAATTATTGCTTTGGGTAGTTTTGGTTGCTTTTTTGTGGTTATACAATATCTAAATTTACTTAAATAACTCTAATATGATGGTAAGGTTAAATTAATGTAATAAGATTTAATATACAATAAAGCTGCATACATTTTTTTGCCCACTTGGGGCAATACAACCAGCTGAAATTACAACATTGACATATGTATTGACATACATGGCAAACTGCTTATGGCTGTTAAATGCTCTACCGCATATACCATTTAGCAATTCCTTTTGGCTGTCCATTGTTTGGTGCTAAGCAGGTTGTGTACGGTGGAATAATCAGTGTTTTTTTAACAGTAAAAGATGAGTATGGTGAAGACACTATTAAATACTTTGTAGATTTAAAGTAGAGGAAGACACAGGAATCAATTGTCACTCCCATCCCATCCCAAGCCCACGAAAATGTTCCCAGCCTTTCTCAATCACGTGACTGCCCCCCCAAAAAAATCCTGTCCTGCAAGATCCTGATCCTGTTCACTATATTGTCCAAGCAAGTTATCAGACTCAGTTGCCCCCTTGTAGAATGTGTTTTTTTTTTTATTACAACGTTTTTGAGTCTAGAGAGAGACTGGATTAGCATCTTACCTTTTATTTGTTGTCTCATCTGAAGCTGATTTTTAAAATAGTATCCTGGATTGTCGCGGTTTGTTCACCTTTTTCCACATCTTATTCCATCCACGTCAGGAATGGACTTGACTCATCCGACTATAATAATATTAAGCTACACGCTTAATGCTAGTTTGAAGGAAACTACAGAGGAAAATATCTGTGGGTTCAACACCTTTCACATTACATATTTCATAATTTATAAATATTTTCTTCAATCGGTAATCATTGTCAAAACATTTAGTAATTCAGCTTTAATGTAAATGTTAAATGTGGTACTTGAATCCACATGGAATAGAATAGAACTTTTTGTCACATCAGGCTCAGGAGAATCACTGGACAATGGATGATTTAGTAACAACAGGTCATATCGACTTACTTCTTGTTTTCTAAACTCTGACCCCCGACGCCTCATGCCAAGGTCAGGCCAGTGAAAGGAGCTATAATTGCAAAGTTGCATATAATTGCAAAGTAGCAAATGCAGTGCCATTGTGTTTGAGAAAACAAAGTTATTTAAGAAGAGCTTAACCACAGTCTGCCCTGTAACAGGTTCTATCAATTCTTGTGACTCCAAATCCAGGATTTTTAAAGGTCTGTACATAACTGAACAAATTAATAACAAGATAGTGTAACTACATGTAATTAACATTTTGGCAATTGGGTAAATTGAATAGGATAATACCACAAATTGTAGCTCTCATATCGGATAGTTCCAGTGTCTGTTTGCTTTAATTATTTTGCAGTACATACAGCACAGTAAAGGCTGAGGGTCAACGGGTGTGACAACCAGACACCTCACCATGTCTGTGGCAAGTTGTGTAATTATGTGTGTGTGTGTGTGTGTGTGTGTGTGTGTGTGTGTGTGTGTGTGAATGATGTATTCTGTAAATCACTTCCCCTGTAGTGTAGCTTTTTCAGAAAGATATACCATCACACTGACAGGAGTGCTGATCTGCAAACGGGAAAAAGACTAATGCATGTCTCATTCACAACCACATGGGATCCCTTCTTCATATGCCAGAGGACGGGAAATGAGAAACAGTTCGGTTGTGACAGTAGCCAGCACAGTGCAGGTTAAATAGCGCTGGGGATACTTTAAACCTTTCAGAGCTCTAGCCCTTTAAAACAGTTGCTGACCTGTACTGTATATTACAGTGCAACGGTTGCGGAAAAGATCGGTTCGGGTCAGCTCCATCTCCTAAGTCAAGGTGATGTAAAATAACCTGAGTCCTGTCTAAGTGAAGCCCTGCTGACTGCTGACCTTTGTGTCTTTGCCCATCTATCATGCCGAGCAGTGTGTGCGTTTGTGTGTCTGTGGTGAAGAGTGCTTGTTTGCGTGCCAGTTGGTGCATTTGGATATGCGCATGCAAGTCAGGGACTTTGAAGGATCTGTCTTTATCGTTGTGTTGCGTGCATGAGCAATCTGTCCTGCTCATATTCAGCCAAGCATATCCAGCCCTGGCCCCAGCCCTGCCTGTGGTGACAGGAAAGCCGTGGCGGTTTAAATCAGTTGACATTGTTCTGGCAGTGGGAAGTGCTTGTGCTGAGGATATAGCTCTTTGTTTTCTGCCATCTGCAGCAATAAGAGTAGCAGTATCCCTGATAGACGCCAATCCAGGTACAGAGTAGAATGTGAAAGCAGCAGATGAAAACACATCTACAATGCACAGTAACACATCTAATGATAAAAAAATATGGAGTCAGTGATAATTCATCTAATACCCACATTAGAATGGTACAAAACACTTATACCTTCTAACATTTGGCTTTTGTCTCCAGTGGGAAAGGTTACAATCTTTATTTGCTCCTTCACTGCATTGAGGGTGTATCGGAAATTTTTGGTGTAACTACATGTGTGCTTATAATTGACTACATGTATGCTTC
>NC_045752.1:5606176-5609522 GCF_008692095.1 Etheostoma spectabile
AAAACAACTATGCAAACTTCTCCATACCATATAGGGTAATACTTGTGTCTCTGGTGTAGAATGATGAAATGAATGACCAAAGAAGCTGTTAGAAAGAAGTTGTTAAAATAACACCAAATATAGTATGTGTGGAGTTCCCCTGTTGCTAACTGATAATAAGCAGCTGTGCTTAATCTGTACTTTGAACACTTTCGCAGACTGCTTTGGCGCTCTGTTGAACTGTTTCCTTCTGCTTGCAAGAGAATAATATAATAACAAAGACAACTCCATTGTTCATCACCTAACACCAGAGAGATTTTCTGCAAGAGAAACATGTCACCTGGGTGGATAAGCTAATTTTTAACCCTTTTCCGGCAAAATGCTATGACATCACCTCCATTGATAACTTGTCATCCCAGCTACAAATTGTTCCATTGTTCCAAATTATCCAGCACTGAATTTGAAAGAAAATTGAAATAAGTAACAGAGATTTAAAAAAAAAATTAAAATTAAAAAAGAAGCAACCACCATGGCATCGTCACTAGCCTCTATAGTGCTTTCTACTCTTTACTAACCCTGTTTTCTGGATTGTTTGTGGAATCGAACATAACACCCAGAACAAAAAAACTGAAAGGCATACTCTTCTGCTGGCAAACGGAAAGGAGTCGGTTTAGTTTGTTAGTCTTAGAGGAGAAGATTAATTCCACATTCTTGAGTGGTAACAGTCTTTTCATCTAAACTAACATTGAAAGCAAGTTTGCTTTCCTTTCACTTATTGTTCAACCTGTTGAACTTGAAGTTTATTCAGATTTAAAGTTTGAAGTGTATTCAAATTAAGAAAGAAAAATCCTTTTCCAAAACAAAATGACAGTCGCAATCACATTTGTATTTGTTTTTAATCTTTTCTGACTATTGATCATGCTAACTTTCCACCTCCACTTTAGAGATTCAGGAAACACAGCCCCCAGTGAAATAAAGCATATTGGGGCAAATGTGTGCCTTCTCGAAGCTTTTCAAATAAGCAATGAATAAATAACAATTTCAAATGCTTGTATGAGTCAGATAAATTGTAACAATACAAATTAACCCCCTTGATTAGAATTGGATTGGAAGACCCAGTTTGAAAACTACCAGAATTTTCCTTTCAATTTTAAGATATCAAGTTACTATCATCCTCTGGGTGTTGTTTTTGCCACCTGCCAATTAAATTCTGTATCCCACTGACTCGGCTAACCTAAATAGTGATAACTACAAGAATACATGATTAAACAACAGGAGGCCGATCCATAGATCGCAGCTCGAGTAGCTCTATCAATGTGTGCAATAAAGTCAATAGTAATAACAGCGATCAGCATTCCAACATCTGGGGATATGCCAAGGTGCAAGTGTCACCTCAGGGGGAGATTAGTGGTGTTCCTGTCTCCCACAGGGAAAACAGCGGTGTACACAGCAAAGTGCAACAGATAACAGAGCTCAGACAGACAGTTGGATGTGTTTATCAGTACCAGAGGCATTCCCCAAGGCTCCACATTTATGCCAGCCTTACTTTGCATCTTTATAGGGTCGGCTTTGGAGACTGGCCAACTCATCTCTTCTCCTTCCTCCCCCTTCTTTCAGTCCACTTTACCTGATCTCCCTCTTCCTGCTACTTTTTTCATCCCTTTTCTTCCTCTTCTTTGTATCCTATCTGCCCCTTCTCCTCCATCCTCCTGCCTTTTCTCCCAATTCCTTCTTTCCTAACTCCGCCTCTTTCTGCGGCATGCCACAGTATACCAATCATCCTGTCTGTGTGTGTGTCAAGCTTATCGCTCTGGGCTAATTTACTACACAGTGGGGAAGACAAAGGTGCAGAAAATGGAGGTCAAAACTCATTGTTAGTGGTGAATTAATTCTTAATTAGGGCAACAAATGGTGAAGTGCCTTCAGTGCGGCTGGCGCGTTCCCAAAGCATCTGAAATCGGAGGCCAGTCACCTACACTCCACATTTGAGCTAATTATGTGCTGGACTGCGGCAAACATTGGTAATCATCCACTTTGTGATAGTGTCTGCCACATACAGTTCATCAAATACAGAACATGCATGTACTCATGTGTCTGATGTGACAACTGGAGGGAGTTTAAGCAGATTTTAGCTTTACAGAAAAAATCCTGTGTATGTACGGTATGATTGGCTTATCGATGGAAAGCATTTTGAATAAATGACGCTCAGCAGTGTGTGAATTGAGATTCCATGTGCCATAATAATGTGGGACTGCAGCTGTGTGACTATTTATGTGCATATAATGAGGACACCAACAATACAGACATTTTAAAGTGCCAAAAGACCATTATTTATCACTTGCTTTCATGTAATTGAAGCAGAAACAGTAATACCCTTTCTGAAAAGGGTCGAGACAAGAGCGGCAAAGAGATGCAGCTCCCCTATGATTCCATTTCTTTTAAAATGTAGGTCATGATTACAATGAGTATGAGCATGTTGTAATTTTACTACATAGCAGGGTTTAATTACAATGTCCGTGGTCACTCTCAGGGTGCACTTAAAATAAAAGGTAATCATGCCATTAGAGTGGAAAATGCAAGCACCAGTGGGATCTTGCTACTGTGCTTTTTTGTGATCACAAAGCCTGGCTTGGACGCAGACCTTATTACAGTTTGCAGGATTATCTATATCCCTATTGTCTTCAGTTTGTGACATTGTCAGGCCTGAATTGGAAAATCTTTTTTTCCCCCTACTTTCTATTCCCAAGGTTATGCAGCAGACATTGATCCAAGTCAATACTTGTCTAAATAGCAACCCCACTTCTGCTTGCTTGCCTTTCCATATACTGTGAAGACAAGGAAGTGTCAGCCGGTCCCGATATTAATCAATTCCTCTTGCAATTCAGTGCGGCTTTTTCTGGATTTTGCCACTTGTCCTACATAAAAATTGTGGGTGGAAAGGGAATAATAAACCTCATAATGGTTGTATCCACAATTGCCCTCCCCTGGCACACATGTTATTTTCACCTGTTCTTACCTCCTTTTCTGTCTCCTTTCCATCCATCTCGCCCTTCCTCCCATCTGTCCTCCCATGTGGTACATCAAATGTCCCCGGCCTGACTGTGTGCTGACAGCCAGCCCACTGACAAGCTCCCAGGCCATTCTGAGGGGAGCCGAGCCTCCCTTCATGAGGCCCTTGAAGAGACAGTGTCACAGCGAATCCACTCTGGAGGCTGGCCAGCACAGTCTGCCTTGTCCAGAGAACACACAAGAAACTAACCATAGGAGTTGTAGTTTGTGCATCTGTAGAGTGAAAAAGCCAAAAATAGTGGCATTACAACTGTTGTAAGAGAGAGGCAACACGATATAGAAATGATGTGAATGTAAA
>NC_045752.1:5614532-5671301 GCF_008692095.1 Etheostoma spectabile
CCCATGTAGTTTATGTCCTAATATACATTTTTCTAAAATAACCCGTAAACACTAAAAATAATGTAGAAACATTGTTGTTGTAGGTAGTGAGATAGTTAGCCCGGCATGCTAATGGTTGCAGCTAGAGTTAGAGCTGACAAGCACGATGTTTAGTCCATTGCTTACAATGTTGCTCTAGTATGTTAGGTTTGGGAAAGGTAAAAAAAACCCTCTAAACTTTTTGGAAGTATTGCTTTTACTATAGCCCTATCCACACCGCTTCAGCATGTTGACAAATCCAAAGCTTGACAGGTCTGCCATGCCTAGTTACAGTTGCTAAGTTATGATTGGACAATTTCTGTGTGTGGGCAGGGTTTAGCCAGCAGTTGATTCACAAGGGATAAAAGCAAAGATTAGAAAAACTTTCATATTAATTATTTTTTGACCCCTAAAGTGACACCTTACCTGGTTCCCAGGTTTGGAAGTACTTCTTTAGTTTATGCTTAAAATAATAACCTCAGTCTTTTTCTAGAGGATTAGATGAAAATCCAGAATTATACTGGTTGTACTGTGATGATTACCTACTAGCCTTTGAGCAAAAGATGAACTTTTAGCCTTAGTTTCAATTACTAAATCGTCCTTTCTCAACAGACAAACAGACTTTTGCATGACCTCAGATTGGTACCAGTCCATGTGTCCATTCTGCCCACTCTAATCATCAATCTGCAGCCTGGCTCACCAGCCGCTGGCACCTGTCAGGATGAAAGACATGGATTAGAGACAGAGAAAGAGATTGTAAAAAGGTTGGGCATACAATACTAGCATCACGTGTCCCGTTGCTAGGGAGGCTGTGTGTGTGTGTGTGTGTGTGTGTGTGTGTGTGTGTGTGTGTGTGATGTGTGTGATGTAAGTCCAACACCGCTGTCAGGCAGCTGCAGGCACAATAGGACGATATCCAGATTTTGTGTGTGTGTGTGTGTGTGTGTGTGTGTGTGTCTCTGATATGTGGCTTATGTGATTGTGTGTGAAGTGCAAGATAGCTTGTGCCTCTTCTGCAACGTTGTTTGGAAAAGACTACACTATGCATCATGCTCACCATAGAATCAGAAACGCCTTACACACCAAACACACACACACACACACACACACACACACACACACACAAGTCCATGTGCACACCGCTCATGCTTATCCCTCCCTATTTCATGTCTAAAAATAGATATTTCTCTCAATGATCTCTCTACATCTCAAAGCAGCAGGCTGTAAGAAAGGCATGTGCATGGGGTTAACTACAGCCCATCCTCTGAAGAGCTCCCTACCCCACCACCACCACCCTCACCCTCACATAGACGCACACACACACACACAAACACACACACACGCACACACACGCACCGTCGGAGCAGCCCATTCAGGGTGCAGATGGCAGCTAGTGTGTGTGATACAAGAGACCCTGTGCGCTCAGTTGTTTAATAGGGGATCGGGCTCATTGACATGCAGGCAGCGCTTCCAGTCCAGCAGAGTAAGCTTCACTCCGGAACGAGCTGGGATACAGTTAGCTCACAAGCTATGATGACCGTATGTTCATTACACCCTGACTTCATATCAGCCCCCATTGCCCTTGAAGGAGATAATATTAGGCTTACAATTAACTCATCACAGTCAACATGTAACAGTCCTTGTAGTAGCTGAGTGGCGATGTTTAATGAAGACAGAATAAGTGAGTTACCTCCTGTGCTAACAGGCTTTAAATATAATATCTAGTGAAATGCTTCTTGATTTTAGCTTTGTCATAATTTAGATATCTGTGCTTATGAATTCAATTTTGTTTTCCAACCAATTGCTCTGTTGTATACATGTCCACTCTGCTCCCGATTCACTTACTGTTTCCATCCATCCTTTAAAAAATTCCTTATGTTCGTTCAGGCATCCGCACAGTGATTATGCAAGAGCATGAGGTAATGAAATCAAAATTAGATCAATAATCACATCAAGAAAGGTGTCATTTCATTTTTTTATTAATTAACAATAAATAATCACATTATCATTTCCATGAAAAGGAAACATTTACATAAAATGTATTTGTCAGACAACATAAAGAGTATGCCTCCATTCCCCTAAACTCAAACTTTTTTCCCCCCCTTTGTGTCAGCAAATTATCAAAGCAGTCCACTTCTCTGACCATGCCTGACAATGACCTAGTCTCCAAAGACTGAAAATGTAGAGCTAGATTCTTGATCTTGGTCACAGCTCTTGACAAAACAATCTTAACTCAACGTGTTCAACGTGTGAGGTTATTGTGTGTTTCTGGACGATATTGGGTGTAGGTGTAAGCCACAATTTACAGTATATGCATTATAAACAAACCATAGTTCTTGGTAGAATAAATTCATTGTTGGTTTTGGTCTTTCCATGGGATTTATTGCTAAATATTAAAAAACCTAACATAACACCTGCATTGTGCATCTTAATACCATGTATAATGTACAAGAATCTGATCAAAGCATTCCACACTGATTCATTTTAGGACAGGTACAGCTGCAAAAATGCAAGTAGATGATGTCCTCATTATGGGCTCAGTACAGTATAACAGTGAGCTAGTTAGCGCTGCAGGTAAAAAGAAGGTCATTGTGATGTGATTCCAGTCTGTTTGAGTCTAACAAGCGGACAGGATCATCCAGTGGGATTAGTACAGTCCAGCAATCTCCTAAACATGTGCAGTGTGATCATGAGCGGTTCAGAGAAATGGGCTGATTAAAGGTACTAATTAGTAATTGGACTAGAAGAGAGTAGTAAAGAGAGTTGGTTGTTTTCTCTATTTTTACGTTTGCAAATGAATTTTCTTCAGTTAAACATTGTCTTTTGTCCCCATTGGGTTGTGACTTACGAGGCGTGTTGAAACAAAGCACACACAATAAAACACAAACCCTCCCTCACACTCACTGCCCAATTAGTCTGGCCATTCATGTTCACATCTTTTTTTTATTGCCTCACACTGCCATGTTAATTAATTAAATTGTCATCCCTCATAAATTAGGATGACTTCTCGACTCTGTTTCTGTTGCCAAATTTGCGAACACCTAATCGGTGCCTCTGCAACTGAAGCAGTACGAGCAGCATGTGTGTCAGCAATAGCCAAGCTTTAACAAAGTACCATCTATCACTGTGCTCAGCCAGGCTTCAATAATAATTGGGTTAGAATAAATGGGCCATGATTTTAGAGCAGAGAGGAAAAAAGAGAGTAGATTGCCAGCCAAAACAAAGCCAGACACAATTCAATAACCAGGCCCCACCCAGAGAAGCAAGAAGCAGAACGGTGAGGCAGAGGCTGCAGACACAAAGCGGATTGATGTCCTGCCCCTGCACAGGGCCAGTTCTGAATAAAGATATATCTGTTACTAAGGCCGGGAGAAGGCTGCAGCCCTGAGGCAGTGAGACAGAGTGACACAGCAGAACTCTGCTGCATTTCATCAGAGAATATACGCTGGAATGCAGGAAAGATAACATTTTGTCATGGGAAAAAGGTAAATACTGATAGTACTGTTAATACAGATGATAAATAAATGACGGATGCAAGACAACGTTCATTTCATTGTATAAAATGTATTATCTCAAACGATGACCTGTGGGAATATTTCACTGTTGCTGTTATGTTGCTATGTTATGTCATTACTTGTGCTACCCAGAGTGATGCAAATAATTAACACTCATTGTGACATTGTTATAACTATGCATGTAGGTAAACTAAACACACTTTCAAAAAAAATTGAAGACAAAAGTGGGAGTTAACTTGAAGCAAACTGTGGAAACAGTATTGAACAAATTATAGTAATTACAAATATAAAAACGGTGAGATACAATAAATTACTTTGACCAAATGTGTTGTAAAAATGAATTAAGGCTAGTACCATGACAAAGACACTGGATTCACAAAATCAGGCTGTAAACATGGAGTCAGATTAGTTACATTGCCACTCCTGCCAGGAATAAATAAAGTATCATCAGTAAAAGATCAACAATGAGTCCCCATAAGATTTACAACACAGTAATTCATATATTCAACATGCAGTGTTGAAATTATAGTAAAAACACACATTAGTATCAGACAACAAGATAATGGCTAGCAGTAAACTAATAGCAGAAAAAGGGTTAGGTCAATATTTTTTTCGGTCACAGATCTAACAAAATATATCATCATTGTGATATAATGATGTAATAATGTCAGTTAACAGAATGTTTAACTAAAAAACTGCTAGTGGCAGAATAGAACCATATAATCTAGATGCTAATGTTATGTTGAATGTTGGCATTGAGATTGTCTTGTAATGGTACTATGAATGTATTATTAATAATATTTACAGGTGGGAGAAAAAACATGAATAAATGAGTGGAAAAACAAAATGTTCCCATACAGGGCATGAGGGCTCACTGAATGGTTTGATCATTTTGGAAATTATGTGAATCCTGCTATGTCTATGAGATTTTGGACTGACATGTTAGACAGCACTGTCAACCACCATAATCAAAACACCAAATGAGGGAATATGTTTCAGAAGAATGGTGTTTTATCTATCCTGTAGTCCCAGAGACTTGTAGAAGCTATGTCATTAAGTACTAGTTCTGGTGGTTTTTACATACAGTACATATTTATATTTATATACAAATATGTATATTAGTGAAGCCTATATCATATATAACGGATGACACATTGTCTGTTATCCAAGTTTGTTCAATTTGACAGAAAAGTATTTCATGATGGAAAGCAGATGGTGTAAAGCACAGAGCAACTTTTGCAATGAGTGCAGTAAATCCACAATGTCATGTAGGACAGGGAAAATGGAAGCAGGGCAACCGGGAGAAGAGAGACTTTAGATTAGGGTAAGGGCTCAAGAAGTACATTCCACAGGGTCCAGACAGAAACCCAGGGAACAAATGTGTCCAGGGTGCCGTTTGGCATCACAGCGGCACACATACCCACGCCCAAGGTGCAAACATACAATCACACTCTGGTGACAATATGCTTCACCCACTCATCCCCTGTCAGCATGTGAATGACAAGGTGGCAGCCAATCGCTGTGTGAATCCTTTGGCAGACACACTATTGCTCACATAAACACATCTACAGATAATGTATGCAAGGATGGAGACAGATAGAGACAAAGTCTGTATTACGGCAGATCATTCTCCAAAACAAAAAAAAGGCAGATTCCACCTTGCTCCAGTGGGCTTGCATCAAGAAACAGATTAACACTCCTCCTTTTTTCAGAATCTTTTATGGCGTGAAACAGACTAGTGGCACAGATACAGCACAGCAATGTGTTGCATTGCCTAAAGTGGGGGTTTTGAAGTCACAGATAATCTGCTTTTGAAACAATGAGATAGTGTTGCTATTCATTCGGCTCAGTTAAGCCATGCTCCAAATGAGGAGAGGGAGATAGTGTGGATCAAACGTTTTTGTGTTGAATCCCAAAATTGCACAGCTCTTTAAAGTCACAACAGCTGCAAATTCTCCATCTATTGTCCTGACTTCTTTTGGAGATGATGAAATTTAGCATTTTGGACAAAAATAATCCTCATGAAGTACTGATCTCAAACATCAATGGATGAAGTACCCAGGCTCTTTTTTTAACAGCTGGGCCATGTATTTCAGCTGAGCACATTGGTAGTCTCTGGTACAGAAGACTGACAAGTATAAAGAACAATAGGTGATTCCACAGCAACTGAATGAGTTTCCGTGGCATGCTCCTAGCCTACGATTAGCCATAATCAACCTACACATCTCTCTTATCATAGCACATGCTTTTGGACAGCCAATCCTCAAAGGCATTTGTAAATACAAAAAACAATGAAAGAGAGAGCTTGAAACAGACATTCAAATCTTGCATACTTCCTATCCAACACACACCTGGTTAATCTCTGCATAAAGTGGGCATGATTGTTGAAAAGGTTGGAGGCACCCCCCTGGTTCTACTGTGGAAAGGTGTGGGAGGAGGGAGTTTAGATGCTGTTAGATGATGCAATATGCATTTCGTTTGAAGCATACTGAGGCTTACTTAGTCTTAATATCAGTGATTTTTCCATTAGATGAGGGCTTTCAGTACGCCTGATTGATTTGTAACTCATCTAACTTCTATTTGTATTTAAATCATAAATTTCGAGAATCTACAGACCATTGCGTGTGTTTGTAAAACATATTACAGTTTAATCCAGTAATACACTCCTGAACTGAACTCTTGAACCTGGAATGTAAACATAGCTAAAAGAAACACACTTAATAAAACAATGTAGTATGCATATTTAATTCCCTCTTTGAATGTGCTCACCGGTAAAAGAGAATTATTTATTAGGTCAATTTAGTCAAATCCATATCTTGCATGTAAGTAATGGACAGATTTGTATTAGTTTTATTATTATCATTAGCGAGGGTGTGATGCATGAAGCTCACTGGCGCTGTTATTTAGATTTATGCAGAACATCAATTCGGATCCTTTTGTTCTCCTGCCTTTATTTGTATGGTAATGTTTGAGAAAGAGGCGTGAAGCTGAATGACATTTCTGTATTACACCGAATATAAGCTGCGCTGTGTAGAATACCAACGAATGTATTAGGATGTGAGGGCAGAAAAGGACGAAGCACAATGTGTTGGAACAGACAATGAAACGAGATGTTTCTCATTGAAATAATGGTAAGGAACTTTGCATCAAGATACAAACAACATTTAAAGTGATTTGTACGTGGAAATATTTTCCGGTTTTAGTGTTAACCCTGTAGAGGAGAGGAGAGGTTGTGGGGGTAATAAGGGAAGAAAAACTGAAAGAGGCTGAGAACACAGAGTCCTGAACACACAAATTCATGTTTGCTAATGGACACCGGCTGCTTCTCGGCCCTGCTACACACAAAAGAGCTCCGGACTGTCAACCATGCTTTAATCTTCAGCAGGTGCACAAACAGAAAATAGACATGAGGAAGGCGGAAAAACAAAGGTTAAGTGGAAAGAATGCTTTACAAAATGGTAACCATAGCAACTTGCTCCAGGTATAAAGTGACTATTACATAATACAAATAATTTGAATACCACTCAATCACACAGTTTCATTAACGAGCAGCTGTTTAGGTTTTTAAATGTAATTGAACAGAGCCATTTATGATAACTCTGACATCAGTCATTCTGGATTTTTGTTGGGACGCCTCCCCCATACAGCAAAGTGTCATTGTCTTTTTGAAGAGCATTACATGTATCATAATTGCTGAAACAAAGCCTTCCTGCCATGTTCCATGTCTTATCTCTTTAGTTATTAAAGGTTTAACATACCGTCTTTGGATGCAATAATGCCGTTGTAAACCATACAATGGTTAATTTCTGTTTTTGTGTGTTGGTTGGTTTGTTTGTCAGCAGGATTACAAAAAGACTATTGGCCCAATTTCAATAAAACTTGGTGGAAGAGTGCATGCGTAATGGAAGACCATTGAACTTTGGAGCGGATGCGTGTAACGTAGTGGTTACACAAATGGCATTAGTTACCAGTGGCGTGGTGTGACTTTTCGGCTACGTGGGGCTATGGCTTTGTAGTTAGCTCTGTATATTTTCCCCATCTCACTCAGCTCTCAGCAACAACGTTTAGAGGGTGAGTTTAATTTTTTGTTTGTGTAATTGATTATCAAATTATATTTATCGCATTAGCGTTACACAGCATCACCCTCAATTTGTCAGGCAATAAGTCTGATAGTGGTCGCAACCTAAGTTTAACCCCCGCAAGGGCCAATTACAAGATTTGCATGTCTGTGTGTGTACTCTGAATGCTTGCATGTTTCTGTAGTTAAATGTGTTTGCAGTGTGAATAGCCTCTGGCGTCTCTTTCAGAAAACAGAGTTGTGGACGAGAGATGTGGACGGCACATTGGCCACAGCTGAGTTCTGGCACTGATGACACAACAAGTAATCAAAGAGACATGAAGAAGAGGAGACATTCTCAGATTTGTGATAAGAAGGAACTAACGAAGGATCGAAGGAGGGTAGTCTTTGGTGTTTTTTACAGCACTGTCCTGATTGGGTCTGTCCCACTATGATGCCAACTGTCGTGGCTGACAGGCATCACCATGATGTCTCACTAGACAGCTCTCAGGCTGGATGTGAGTCTGTGTTTGGGCTGCTAGAGTTCCTGTGTTACCATATTGGCAAAATAGAGCAAATAAAAACTTAGACTTTTCATCTTTAGTCAGCTAATGCAGTGTGAGAAAGCAGTCCAGCAGCTCCCATTTCCGTCCTGTAAACTGCAAGCCTGGTCACTGTATGGCACCATCGCATCTTTAGACAAGCTGAGCCGGTGCAGTTTGGAGTCCATCATACAAGGATGACATGTGTTACTCGCTCTCACTCACATGTGTTGGGCGCTGAATGATGCACAAGGTGTTAAAAGCCTTTGGAAAGAGCTAAGGAGCTGCACGTGCCTCTATGGTCCTGCAGCTGCGCATGTCTATACTGTAGGTTCAAACAGAGAGGTGTGGCCCTACACACTGAGCCTTTCTGACTGTCAGGTAAAAAAATCATGTTGACATTTCAGCAGAGTGAGTGTTTTATGGCATCACCTATGTGATATTTACAGGCATAAAAATAGACCATTAGAAGTGCAGGTTATTTACTGCAGCTAGGCAGTCTAAGCAAAGCTGTGTGGGAGAAATGCAATTAGATATTGCAGAAGAAGTAGAACAGTATTCTGTATTCCATACTGATGCTTTACAAAAGAAATGGAAAAAAGCTAGACCTTTGAGCCAGACCCATTATACCCTTACTACCAAGGGGTGTTGCAGTCAAGCCTGACCCCTCTAGTAGAGACTATTCAAATTACATTTTAAAAAAGGTTGCTGCCCCTGTGCCCATGAAATAATGTATAAAAGTATCTATTTTTCAAAATTACGTTTCCATAGGCTACAAGATAAAACGGAAACTAAATTAATATAAAGTATGTCACTAGCTGAGAGTGGAGGTGCGGACTCAGGTGAGCAATGGAATGACTCAGGAGAGGCTCCCATGAGTCCCTGATTGAAGACATCCATGAATCATCACTCCAAGCAGAAGTTTGTGTGCGTGTGTTTGTGCGTGCGTGCGTGCGTGCGTTAATTGTCATAATGTAGTCCTTCCTGATATCCTTTGTCACCAGTTGTCCCCCACCCTGTTTTTTTTTGTCACTTGAGAGAACGAAGTGGAACATGTACCTTGGGACATCGGGCAGGAGAGAGGGGAAACTGGTTGGCTGATTGGAGACATCAGTCCTAAGGGAACGCTCTCAGCCTTTTTGACCAAAAAAAATGACTGACAGTGTTTGCTCAGCTGGCAGACATGGACGCCCAGAGGTGGGTGAGTGGAGTGGGCCAGATTGGCAAAATGTGTCAGAATGGGGACAACAAACAAGGTCATGCAAACTGTGTCACCGTCAAAAGTATAAAGGGGAAAGGTGCTTTTGAGGTGATTGTAGACATGCAGATTTTAAGAGTGATAAAAGAAAAGAGTGATGTGCTGCTCAGAAAATATTAATAGACTCAGAGAGCCAGTACAGAATATTACACAGACTGCATCACACTCTTCATTTTGTAAACAAAAGTAATCCCCAGATTGCTCCCCTCTGTGTAAAGTATAACAAGCAGTAGGAACTCACTATCATTGTATCTGGCAATGTCCCTTGAAATGCAGGTCATGGAAAGTTATTGCCAAGGGGCTAAGCTCAATTTTCCACAGAACAGTAAATATGGAAGCAGGCTTGTTTCACCTGAAAACCTGTACGGTATTTCTCTTTATCTGCTGGACTGCTGACTTTAATGGGTAAACTCCTGCTTCTAGTGAGGCCATGCATTCTGTTCCCCTGGATCGAGGGGAAGCATCCCTCAGTCGCCCAGTGGTACAGAGAAACATTTAAGGGTTGTCTACGGAACACCTCAGTGCTACATTAAAGGGTAATGAAAACCTTATTTCTAATATTTGGCAACCCTTCCTTGATTATATCCCTGGTGATTTTTTTGATCTAGGGCGCCCGTACTTTGCTTTCACAAAAAAGTCATATACACTGGTTTTCCTTTTCTTTTGGCATTGTACTCACGTATACAATACTGTATATATTGTAATTTATATGTATGTTACTGCAACCTATGTACATTAACAAATTTATTTATTCTTATTCTGTATTTTTATCAATATCTGTGCTTTCTGGCTTTTTTGTGTAAAAAAATGAATATGCAAGAAAAAGAAATTGTGATATGGCTCATATGGGATGTGTGGACACCAAACATTTACGTTTAGATAAACAGAAACATTTTTAGTGTATTAAACGGTATAAGAAACCTAGTTGTAGCTTTGACCTATAGCACTTGCCATAGTTGTGTGTGCACATATTTTTGTTGTGCAATGAGGGATTACTACGGCACTCACTTTTGATTTACCTCTAAATAAAGTTGGCTTGATAACTGTGTGTATTCTTCGGACTGCAACTGTTTTTTGCCCCTTTGCTTTAGCAATGTCACCGTGCTCCCAGATCTCAGCAATGTTACAACAACCAATAGAAATAATGACCAAATCTATGAAAACAAAACCCAAATTGTACATTTATAATATATGTAAAACCCGGCCTAAATACCACAACACTGTAAGCGAATGCAAGGCTTAGCTCTGAATGTGTAAAGATAGGTATCACCTGCTAGACATCGTCGTGCTGGAGCGCAGTTGCACCTCAGCTCTAATGAATTATGGAGTTCAGGATCATCGCTAACATTTTCTGGGATTTGTGTTGCTCCTCTGTAGTAGTAAACACTGCATGATTTATCAAAGGCTACAAACAGCTTGTCAACTGCTGCAGGTTCCAGCAGAGGAGTGGAGCAACTTGCATTAAAGTATTTGGCTGCTTCTAGCTAATGCTAGATGGCATAGGCTCCGTCTGCCTGAGTGAGGTCATATCTGCAAACAAGGAAGCTGTGGTGAAGTCATGTCTGGCTAGCTGGAAGAGACAGCAGTCTAAAAGAAACATACATGTGTCCTCATCCAATGCTCCTCCGACTTGTTTCCTCTATTTTTCCTGCATCTCTTTCTCTCTCTTGCTTCTCTCAACCATTGATGTGTAATATTCCCCCCATTTACCATTCTTTACATTTACTTAGCTCTGACCTTGTTCTGATTCACAGCTCCCAAGAGGAGTTACAGAGGTGATGTAATGCAGTTCTGCGCTCATGAATGTTTGAGTTGAAATTTTACACTCTATTTCAGTCACGTGAGAGGCCAGTGCCAAGCCAGGATTGACTGAGCATTTTCATAAAGTAAGTGTGTGTTTGTGATTGCACATGTGGTCTTGTCCCGTGCTTCCACTCCAGTGAAGAAAACAATCTAAACAGTTGTGGATGTGAGTAAATGCTATAAACTGCCAAGTAAAACAGCATTTTGAACATCCTCAGACGCATAAAGGCTCACAGAAATTATGTTGCATAGATTATAATTTCTACAATAATTACTGCATTTGGAAGACATTGAACCTATAGAGGCAGCTATACCTCTATAGTGTTTCAGGTATGCATGCAGTGCAATCATTTACAGTAATTTGCATATATTAACTGATGTAATATGTTTAGTGCTGAAAGGACTCAACGTTATTCAATTTACAAAAATGTTAATAATTGATACATCGTTGGAGTCATTTATCAAGCAAAAAATGCCAAATGTTTACTCCTCAAATGTTAGGATTTACTGCTGCTTTTATATTATTGTAAATTAAATATTTGGAGGATGGACTGTTAGATAGACAACACAAGCAGTTTGAATTCACTCCAAAAAATTGTGGGCCCATTTTATTTTAAATTCTGCACAAAAATTGAGACAATGTACAATAAAAATAATTGTTAGATGCTGCAATGTAAATGTAAATAAAGAAAGGAAAATATTATCAGAATAAAACCTAGGAGTAGGTTACTTAGCAGAAGAAAAGCAGACAGGTTTAGAACAATTAGTATCAGTTTTAAATACAGTAAATACTCTTTGTGGATGATTGCAGGTATGAATGTATATGTGTGAAGTACACCTCTGGATAGAAAGAGTCAGATTGGGGCTCCAGTAACCCAGAGAGAGAGTGATGATTATAGCACAGTTTTTGCCAGATGCGTGACATCTCCCCAGGGGGAACCCTGGTGCACTGTGCTTCAGGATTAATTGTTTGAATAAAAGAAAGTAAAATTAAAACCTTCCCTCATGCCCAGGCAATCAGAGAGAGAGAGGAGAGAGACAGCTTTGATGGATAACCAATTCCAGCCCCCTTCCCCTTACACACCACACACATATGCAACAACATGCCTTTAGCTAAGATGACATACTGTACATAAGAACAGAGAGCACAATTGATGGCTCCTGTCTATCAAATGCAGACAGCATCAATTTTCTCTGTGTGGCATTACAGCAGCCACAAGGCGGGACGGTAGCTGAAGTTTTGATTGTTACGTTAATCAGCTGTGCAGTAGGATTCAGTAAGAGTGGAAGGCAGTGAATGTGTCTCCCAGACACACAATATCCATGGACTGTTGGTCCTGTTGTTAGAGGTGTTGCAAGATAATGGTCCCCCACGACTACAGCATAGGTTGCACTCAGTATGTGTTTGCAGACTATCATGGAGCATGAGCATACTCAGATATATTGTGTGGTTAATATCCTTTGTGGGTACAAGAGGTTAAAGAGTGTTTGCTCAGTGTAGAGAAAAGAGGGAGGACAAGATGAGGCGTAAAGGAACACAGTTAATGATAACTGCAACAGCTGGATTGGAATTGGTCATCTTCACCTGGGTCTCAGTCTTTTCACTGCATTTGATTTGAAAAATCTTGAACTTAAACAGTTTGTAAATGCCTTAAAGGCCCTTCCTACTCTTAGCAATAAAGACCAACATGAACAAGCTATCATCTGCCAAAATTTGAATGAGACTCTGTATCTGTGATTGCATTATTTTGATGGCCCGATCATACCCAATTTTCAACTTAGAGCATATATTCCTGACCCGTTTTAAACAGTCATGTCTTCAATTCCTCCTGGCTATTTAAAAAGCTCTCGGTAATGACTTGGCAAGCTACAAACCAGAACTTGATATTCATGGGACAATTCTATAGTCCTATGTCAACTTGGGGAGAACACATTGTTCTGTCCATGATGGCTGGTATTGTGTGTGTGTGAGTGTGAGTGTGAGAGAGAGAAGGCACTGTGTTTTTTTTAAATCATGGTTTGCACATGAGCACAGAGGACATTTCCATTCTGTGTGTAGTGCTGTAGGGGAGGACTGTGGGGGACAGCTGCTTTCTCAGGTCATGTGAACCCAAATCTCTGTTTGGAGGGAGACCAGCTTGTCTCCAGTTGTGCCTCCTAAGGCCTTGTGAGAGCTCCCAGCCAGGCTGAGCCTGATCAGCTCTCACTGGAAAGGCATGATGCAAGCTCCTTTTACATGCCAATCGAAAGAAATAGAAGAGGAAACACCTTGATACAACTGGGAATGTATTTTTACACTTTTGAAAGCCCGAAAGCTAATGTTAAACAGAAAATATTCAAAATATGGTTCAACTTTTGTTTAAGCTGTCATGACAAATAGTCTTGCAACTGTACTATATTGTTGTACCAAATTGAAACATGCAGTACATAAATCCATATGGTAGCAAAAGGTATTTAAATGCATGAGTTATGGATCACTCATCGTGATCTAATGTAAAAAAAACAAAAACACAAAGCAATGAACATCAATATTGATAAATGAGATAACTATGGCTGATGGGATTGCATTGCAGTGGAATCGTTAAATCAGATTAAATGTACCTGATTTTTCTGTGTATGCATTTATAAAGCTGATGGAAGGACCTTGTAAATTTTTATTGATACATGACCCAAACCTTTGACTTGAAGATTGTGTTTACTGATGTAAGTAGACATTGATCACTGCAGGTTACAGTGAACAAGGTTAAGGTACAAGCGTAGATCAAGAAATTATAGGTGCCAATATTCGTTCTAAATAATCGGTTCGGTGGTCTCAAAAAGACTAATTAGCAGAGATGATTTCATGGTGATATGTGCTGACGTGTTACAGTAAGAGTATTGTTTAATTTCACGTCTGCAAGTGTTCCTTCTGTTAGGAGCTAGCCGTGCATCTCTAGCTCAACCAGCCACAGTTTTATTCAAAGAGAATATTTGGCTAAACCTAGTTAATTTTTTCATATTCTTGCTAACGTTAATTACCCGCTATGTATCTAAACTTGCACTAGTTTGCTCAAGCTTCCTTCTTCTTTTACAACTTTCATTGCTAATCCCACAGCTGTCTAGCTGCTACTCATTTACCGTACTGTAGCTCAACGTTAGCAGTTCACAAAGGCTTCTCCGTCTCCTGCTTTTTGGCTTGGCTGTCAAATGTTTAGCTATTCCTCCACCCACAGGTGTTATTTACAAGGGGGGTTGGGGGTTACAACCCCCCGACTAATCAAAACTGGCCAGTGTAACCCACCCCAAAAAACTTATAATAATTTCTTTTACATAAATAAAGATATTTTCACCATAACTTGATGCAGAGAAGGCACAAATTGTTGCAGAAAAATTCACAGAAATAATATTGCTCAATTTTGCTCAAAAGTGTGGCAAATGTTGCAATGTTGAACCCAAAGTTTCGCCCTTGCCTTCACCTACTTAAGTGATAAAGCACATGGAATATTAGGCTATGTAGTTTATTTGCCGAGTTGAAAGCGTGGCTCCACACCGTAGAAACTCAACATCGGAAAGTCTCTACAGATTTCCCACCTTGTAGGGTCCTAATGTTAGTCTTAACCTTGAAAACTGTAACCATAGCAGCCTTCGTTTGGTTATTGGGAGCAGCTCAGCTTAGAGCTGAACAGTTGTAGATTTCCTGTGGAATACAATTGTATATAAAAAAACGAATAAAAGCTGAATGTGCGTAACCCATTGTTGTGAAATGATATACCACCTGAAGCTGTAATGGAGAGAAATGAAATTAATTCACATCACCGGAAGAAAATAAGGTTTACGGCTAAATGACTTGTGAAGACAGACATTTTTTGCAGTGTGAGAACATAAATCAGCTGAAGTCAGGAGTTGCCGAACTACAGCAGGTAGAGCCCATCTGTTTGCTGCTGGTGTATTGATCCCAGAATACCATTAAGCCATTTCTTTAAGGATTCCACTGCATCAGCACCCTGAAGCTAGGATACCTTCCTCTGGCCTTGTGCAGGTCCTTATTGGTCCTATCACCCCTGTAAAGATTTTTGATTTTCAATGATGGAATGTAACGTTGTACTCCACTACATTTACATTATTTTGACTTCACCTTTACTATACATTTGTAACATAGAGGTGTAATATATTGATCTCTGTTAACAATGGTTGTGCTTTTATAGTTTAATATGAATGCCTTCTTTTCTATTTGAATCTTATCGACACTATTCTGTTCTTGCAGCATCTAAATACATGCATGCTAATTATGTTATGAAATCGTGCCATTACCTTTGGCTGTAAAGAAAGGCTGGCATGAGAAAGTAGAGAATCATTAGCACAATCAACACTTGCTGCATGCCAAAGACCGGATGCTATGATCTCGACCGTCTCCCAAATTTACACCAGCAGAGAAATGAATGACACTCACACACACTTTTCAAGTGGCTTACAGCTAAGACATATTTTGACACACTGCTGGTGTGTGTGTGTGTGTGTGTTACTGGACGGCTTGGAAGGAGGGTCTAAGACAAGATTTCTCAGTCTAATTAACACCTCAGCAACAACAACGCCAACATACGTTTCTACATAAATTTCCTAGCAGCCTTGTTTTTGTGAGTGTGTGTGTGTGTGTGTGTGTGTGTGTGTGTGTGTGTGTGTGTGTGTGTGTGTGTGTGTGTGTGTGTGTGTGTGTGTGTGTGTGTGTGTGTGTGTGACCGTCCCCTATCATAGGTCATCTTGTGCAAATGCTTTATTCTGACACACTATTGGGAGTATTGTTGGTTGATAGCCAACAGGCACCTTGGGGTTACTGCAACCATCTGCATCATTTTGGCAAGATGCACAAAGATCAGAGATTTAAATCTGAAAAAAAGTGTTTTATGGCAAAGTGACAGACATAGGTATGCTGGTATCTCTGTAACTTTTGATGATGAGTGTTTTTTGTGTCATCTTTCATGTTTCTCAAGAGATTTCTCAAGATTTGTAGTTATGTTGTTGTATGTTTGTTCTGAGATGTGAGAGTGAGATGTGATCACATTTTTTGGAATATAGAAAGAAATAGTCTGATAATGATAAGTAGTAGATTTATTTGATTAGGACAATGCGCATTAATCAACATTTCTGTAAATGCGCCAGTGTTAGCCAGTCTGCTAATTTTCCACTGATTATCTACTGCACTGTCTTGGGTAAGTGTTAAATGAGTAAAGCCTATATGTGTCTGAGTCCCGGTTGAATACTACCCAGGTAAACCTCAAAGTATGTAGACGAGAAAGCTAAAAATTAATGCAGTTAAGCTAAATATAAGTTACCACTGGAGAGCAGTAAGAAACTGCCTCCAGCTGAGACCCAGCAGATTAACTGGGCTAAAGTATACTGTGTTCAACACATTTACTATAATGGCAAACATGTAGCCAGATTTGCTTTCAATCCCCCACCTATTTTATTTCTAAGCTTTGGTTCAAAACCCAACCATGGTCTTTCTAAAAAGTGCTTCATTGTAAAGTGTGATCTCATACCTGCCTTTGAGGCTCAGTAAAATGGCAACCACGTGATTTGTGGTATGTGGCATCACGTCCACATGGTATTGGGGGGATGGGTGAAGGAATGGGAGAGGTGGGAAGGGAGAGAACAAAACACAAAGGAAGAAGAGAGAAAGAGGATTAAAGCAGGGGAGTAGATTATTGAGCAGGAGGGCAAGGGACTAAGAAAGGAAAGGAGGGATAGAAGGAGAAATAGAGATACTTGCAGAAAATCAACTGAGAGATAGCAGACAGCACTGTGGCTGGTTCATACAGAGTCCAAAGGTAAACCACAGTGAAGTAGAGCAGATGAACAATCCAAGCAGCGGCAGAGTCAGTGAGTTCAACCCACATTGTGTAATCTTACACTTCCCATGGGATTAAGAAACAACTAAATTCACCATCGGTGATATTTCTTTGTGTCTCTTTCTCTTTGCATTTCATTACTGCTCGTCTTTTTTTATAGCAGCAGCTTCCCCACTCATCTGGCTGCAAAGAAGACAAGTTAAAAGGTGGTCCTTTTATTCTGCAACCACAAATCTTCCAAGATGAGTATTATCTTCCATCCCAGTGTGCCTCTGTAATACACAGTAGTGATTCACATTCTTCTCTGTGTGTGATTGCATTTCAGTGTGGGTAGCTGTAAATTAATATATCTATACTTCTGCCTTTATGTCTCTTCCATCTTCCTAAGCACGCTGCTATCCTGTACCTCCTATATCGGTACAAGTCCAATTGGCCGGCGAACGCTCCTTGTCCGATTAAGACTTGCCAGCCACTGATTTTTATTGGTTGTGTAATGGTGCAGAACCTAAACATTTATCAGGGTCGATGGGCTGTTTGTAGTACAAGCTATTAGAGAATGCAGAGGATGCGAGTAGGCATAGAAAGTTAGAGCAAGCAGTCTGTGTCAGAAAGAACTGTTACATCTGGAGGGAAATTAAATATGTCACTAGCAGGAAATTGTTTATGATTTGTTTTTGCTGCAGTATGACTTGGCCCTGTCTGCTTTGCATTAATTTACCGGGAAAGTTGGTGCACTATGGCAAAAAGTTATAGTATTCAGAGGGTTGTGGCTTCCAAAATGCTAGAGCCTCATTGAAGAACAATGCTGAATGTAGAGAAAATACTTATAGTTCTCTGGTCTCTTTCACAAAGTTTGAACTTCACCCTAACTAACTCTAGCTTAACCTGACCTACCTGGCCAAAAGAGGATGAATACATCCATTTTTTTGGAATTGGGTGCATTGTGTCCTCACCCAGGTGCTGGCTGTCCCACAGCGAACCTCTAGTTGACAAATCTGTGTATAATCCCCTAATGTTCTTAATCCTGGGGTCACATTAAAAAATGGATGAGAAATTAATCTGCTGTCAAGTCTGTCAGGTATATTTTGTCAGTGCCGGTGCTTATTTTCAACCAAATCCTTCTCTATGAGCCAATACAGCCCAAAAACCAACCAGTCCAGCCACCCAAATCCCTCTGTACGGACTCTGTCAAATGTCCTCTGTCCTTTTGTCCTTGTACTGTGAAGATTTCATTAAAGTGGAGAAGTTTAAAAACAAAACACCCGAAGCGCAGAACACAGAACGAAGACTTGGTGTTCTGCTTCCCTGATCTGCTATAAAGCAGCAGTGGTGAGCAGGGAGAGAAACTATTGTGGCTAGAGACAGAAAATGACTTTACAGCCGGAGCAGCGCATGTGCTTACGCTCCGCTGGCAGACAGAAAGTTAGAAACTTGGTCACACTGTGCAAATGCGTTACAGCTTCCTCCCCCACATGTATGCAAACATCAAGTGTGTTTTGTTTCAATGTCTGCCATATCTGCCTATGCCATGCTATACCGTGCATATATGCTGCAGTAACCAGGATAATTTAATTTCTTCTGGCTGAGTGGATCAAAAAGACCCATATTCACTGTTTTTCCACTGTTTGCTCTCCCCCTTTCATGCAATAATCTGCACAAAAGGCAGAATTAAAGCAGCGTCTCCCCAAAGCCATCTTTTTCTTTTCAGATTGGTAAAAGAGGAGAAATTGGGAGGACATGCTTGTTTTGGGGCAGAGGGATTGCAGGATTCCCTCTCAGGTGAAAACTCTGGTTTGAGTTGTCACATTTTCTGAAACACCACACAGAGCAGAGGCTGCTACAAGAACAACAGTCCTATGTATGTATTTACTCTCTTCAAAACAATATTAATATGGTTACATTCAGGTGGGTAGTTTTAATTAAATATAAATCAATAAGAAAAGAAGTTACAAAGGAATCACAAATACACAGACACCAGACAAGAGTTTCAATTATTATTATTATTGTTACAAGAGTTCTCTTTTGATTGATTTGGTTGTGTTTTGGAATTTGTCCAACTGTCCTCCACCTTATTCCAGGGGAGTTGTCAGTATGATGTAAGGTGGCTGCCATGATTGTTAATAAAGGTGTCAGCACTCCAGCTCCATCACTCACCTCAGCCGTCCTTGTCCCTCAAATAAAAACACACTCTGGTCACGATATATATATATATATATATATATATATCACATCTGCAATTCCAAACCACTAAATATACTTTCTTTACCCTTCTCATGAGAAAACAACCAAGAAACAGTTAGATCTGCTTATCAAACCCCTAACTGCTCACCCAGTCTCCCTTGGCTCTTTTAAACCGACTAATGCCTGGAGCTAAACTGTTATGTAGCTAAGTAAATGATGCCATGCTTGCTACTGTAAATCATAAATGTTAATGGTTACTTTACAAGTAGAAAACTAGGACACATAAATGATTCCAATGAAGGGGGCCATTTTTTCCATTTTCATCATCCTCCCCTAAAGCATTTTACACTTCTGCGTCAAACAATGAAATTCCTATTAGATCAGGTGCCTTCAGACAAAATCTTTGAGTTTGAATATTACATAAAAATATGTAGGAAATGCTGTACAGCGACACAATTTTAATGCTGCAGTGCCTGCTGTTTTCGTTACTATGAACCTACACCAGTCAGATGTTGGCTCATAGTAAATGTTCCTTAGATGATTCTGGTGAGTTTATTGTTTCTTACTGCAACAATAAACAGCATTGAACACATATAGGCTTGGGTTTTTACTCTGGAACAGCCTGCCTGCTGAACTATGAATATGATATTACATTATACTCAAACTTAAGACATTTCTTACTCCATGTAAAGACTGAAAATGTATGTTATAATATGTTCTGCCTTGTGTATAAATAATATGAATGTCTATAAATATGTGCACATTTTATGTGGAAGCAAAGCATTTAATTTAAAAGGAATTAATCTTTTATGTTTTAATAATGGCACCCCCACACCACACACCACTACAAATGATTATGTGCAGCACGTGATCTTTAATAATCTTTCTTAAGCCTGAATGATGGTGGATATATAGTCATGATGAGCAATTTGTTCATGATCTAAGTGCCTTCAACTCCTACAGTATACACCCAAGGAGAAGACCTTTCCTTTGATAGGTTGTTTTTTTGTGGATGACTCACATTAAGATGGGAAATTTGTCTAACAATCTCTGCCTTCACCCAGAGCACCTGCAATCACATGAAATTGGAGGTGTTCTTGCAGTGTTCTGCCTTGCAGTCTTAAAATAGCTTGCATGCAGCCTTGCAGTTGTTAGGATGGGTAAGGCCAGGAGATAAATGCATATGGCCCTGAGATTACTTGATCTCCATACAGCATGTTTGCATTTTCTTAGATGTGTAAATATGAACCAAGTGAATTGTCATGCACAATTTACATGCAGTCTGCGAGCCTCCATGTGGCTTGTAACCTGACAAGATATGCAGACACACAGGTACAGTTTAATCTCTGCTGAGTCCTGCAACATTAACATGATGTAAATGCATGACAGCATGCATAATTGAATTGGAACATACCCCAATAATTTTGCCATTATGCTGAAATTTGAAACCCGGCTGAATGTTGCAGAAAAATGTAACTACTATAGCATGAATAATTGTGTCAATTGCATTTAGACATTATGCTTGTTGTATTTACACTTTTTTTTGCCACGGTTGATTTATAGCGGTTCTTTCATTGTATGACACTGTTAAATATATTGAATCTTAAAGTTTAACAGGTTTTGTAGTAAGACATTTAAAGAGTAATGGGATGCCAAAAAAACATAGAGATGAGCGGGGGAAAGAAGAGAGGGGGGGAAAGATGCACACATATATGCACTGCATTGCATGAGAACAAAGTTAACAAACAGCTCTTTTTTTCTTCTGTTTTTCTTTTTTTCAAGTTCATGACTTCAGGAGAAGTCTCGGGTCCCTGCTGAGTTAAAGATGGATGTGTGCAGGTGCCGCCATCCTTCGATTTCTCCCAGCTTTGCAGAGTCATCCTGGCAGGGAAATCATGAAGAGACCAGCCCCCTCCAGATCACCTGCAACAGTCAGCTGCATATATCTCATTTTATCTCTGTGTCTTTATTTCATTCCAACTCTTTCTCTCTGTCTGGTGTTGGCATATTCTCGAGCACTTTCTCTTTTTTCCTGTCCCTATCATGTTCATTTTGACCTTCACAAGAAGCACACAACCTTCCCCTCACTTCAGGCTGCTTTTTGTTACATCCTTTCTTAAATGAGAAAAGAAGGGACGGGCAGAGCTGCAGAAAGGGCAGCTCCCTCAGCATTCAGAGTCATGATCAGCTTTTTGTCATTCCTGCAGAGTGCAAGGTAAGTCACAAACTAAACTCATAGTGAGACACTGTGAATCTATAGCTCATTATAAGAGCTCAGAGCAGTGTTGGATTTGATGCATATAGACTAAAAGTTCCCCTAGACCACTCAGTGATTGTAGCATAAGTATTGATCTGTCCTATGGAAGCAGCATCAGTATTGCAACCCATTGCAGAGTGATGAGATCCTGTACAAGGTGTGTCCTGCAGTAGGGATTTCTTTTTTGTACAGTGTGGGTGTGGCTAACATCTTCACTGCACCAAGGCTAAACTTCCACTGGAGCTATATCTGTGTGATAGGTCAGTCAACACAAGCTAGAGTAGCAGACACAAAGTACTGCACCTCACACGTTGCTGGTGTACATGAATCCCACTTTTATTTTTCACAGAAAAAAAAAAAGATCTTTGTTTTTTTTCTGGTTTGTTTTGGTTACATTTAAACCACTATGAAAAACTGTAGCACCAGAGCAGATTCTATTGCCCATTATTTGATAAAAATGTCAATTGTGTGCCATTTTCAATTTTGATCAGCTTTGATTAGGGAGAAACATTTACTTCTTATATATTTATATATATATATATATATATATATATATATATATATATATATATATATATATATAAAGACTAGCACTTTGTTTATTTTTTCCAGTCATTTGCAAAATAAAACAGAGAAAATTGTATATCTTATTATTTTTTTCTTCATTTAAATCACAACAAATACATTTAAAGCAAAGAAAAAAAAAATTGGGCTGCATTTAGCATAATCCAAGCAGGGAATCAGCCTTCATGATGATTATTATATATTTATATATTTATATGTATACATATATATCATGTTTATATACACGTATGGCACTTGATTACACAAAAGCAAGAAAAAAACACTTCACAGATAAAAGCAGTGGGCGCTTTGGTGTGTCATAAATTAAGGAAGTCACAGACGTTAGCGTTTGCAGCAGATTCATCAGATACTGTTTTGCAAGTCAGCTATAAAGCAATGGAACGATTACATATGTTAAGGTCGGTGGTGCAACACAGGCAACATAAAAACATGAATTACGCTGATGTATATCAACTAGGTCGAACCATAGTCAATAATAATTTATATATATGCATATATAAATCTGGATGATAGATTTGTCCTTTAACCATTGTGTATGGTGCCATATAATTAGGTTGATGCCAAAAACAGGTGGAAAAAAAGGTCTTAAAAACACCGTCAGGTCAGTAGCACATTTTGGATAAGGTCAGGCCCTCAAGTGTTCACCTCTTAGTGCAATTTTTGCATTTACTCTCTTCAAGTACAGCAGAACAAGCCCACAAAGAGTAAATATGTGAACACGTTAACATGATCTCCGTTTAGCATCTTACAGAGTATAAACGTTACTAAAAAGTTGCATCAGTGCAATAATAAATAAGTAAGCAAACGTGTAAGCCACGCTTGCCATGGAGTCCTTAAAAGACCAACAACTCAAAAAAATCTGCCCACTCTTAAAGTCATGACACGAATTAGGCGTGCGGAGCTGTCCACCATGTCCATCATGGTTGTTTTTGTTTTGTTTTTGTACATGTTTTCACTCCTTCTTTCCCATGTGTTACACATAAGCAGAGTCACTGGACTGAGTGCGGCCAAAATTAGGCACACTCATCCTAGGCAAGTCCTTATTTCTGATTTCATAAATGGACTTCCGCCGAGCCTGCACACCTCGCACGGCCGTTTTGATTTTCCTCCACCCCAAATGATTGAGTTCTGCCAGGTTCAGCACCACACAAAACCCACTGACGGCGAACATGAAGACCAGGAACACTGTCTTCTCCGTGGGTCTGGAGACGTAGCACTCGACATCTTTTATGCAGGGGTAGCGATCACATTCGTACACCGACGGGACGTTGAATCCATACAAGAAATACTGACCCACCAAAAAGCCTATTTCCAGTGCGTTTCTGAAAACCACCTGGATGATGTAAAACCTGGAGATGCCCTCTTGTCGCCTCAATTTGGACTTTGTAGTTCTCATTGCCGAATTAGGGATCTCTTTGACTTCTAAACAGTCCGGCTCGGCTTCTTTGGTGGAGTTCTCTGTGTTCTGAAGTACTCCATTAATAATGGTGTTCTTTATCTTTTTGCTCTCGTCTCGCTTCAGTGAATCTTGATCCTTATCTAGTGTCAGATAGACTGTTGAATACCGCCGCTCCTTCTGCTTGGCCGACTGATGCACCGAGTACGTGATAAAACAAAGACTCGGGGTGCACACCATGATGATTTGAAACACCCAATATCTAATGTGTGAAATGGGAAATGCTTTGTCGTAGCATGCCTGGTTGCAGCCCGGTTGTAAGGTGTTACAAACAAACATGGTCTGCTCGTCATCATAGACAGTCTCTCCAACTATTGCTACGATTAGAATCCGGAAGATGACCACCACTGTTAGTAGGATCCTAAAAAGCAAGCAAACAAACAAACAATGTGAAAATAAGTGTAGATATATGTGTGTTAACTGATACAAATGGGGTTGAGTTGTGCGCAACGTCGGTGGCTGAAGCGCTCACAGTTCAATTCGGGTGTGTTGGATTTAGGGAGCTGTCCAGTGCTGAAACAGGACGCTCTTTAGGGATAGGTGTTTTTTTTTACCGTGTACTTTGTGTTAGGCGTCTCTCGGTGTGTCTGCTTGTGTGGCTTGTGTTCTCTGATTTGATGGCTGAAATGAAATGACATGTAAGCGATCAGCGTCGCTTTGACTGTACCTGTGTGAGCTTCGTTAATGGAAAGAGGGGATACCGCCGACTCTCTCCATATCTTTCTGCCACCCATGAGTGCACAACCACCACTCAAACTCACCAACAAACATCAAATGGATTCGTGGATGAATGAATACATGAAATGACACATGAATTTTAGTTTGGTTAAGGCTGTTTGCAACATCATCCCATCTTCTGAAACGACAGCTGTCAACTGATTTATTAAGCTGACTCGTTTAGGAGGAGGGAAAAAAGGATATCTGTGAAACAAGACAGAAGAATCCACAACACAGACACGAAGGACTGGGCACCATGCTAAAGAAGATCCTCGAAGCACAACACAGAAACGGGGGACTGGGAACCATGCTAAAGACGATCCTGGAGGCTGCTGCGTTTCTTCGGTTCTTGGTTTTTGTTGATCATCTTACCTTCCTATCATAGTAGAGTGCTGCTGGACAGCAGCCTCCAGGAGCCTCTCTAGTATAGTCCATTCCCCCATTTCTGAGCATCCGGAGAAGACTAGAGCACAACGGCACTCTGTTCAAATCCCTCCAAAAAAAGCGCGTTATTTCCCGTCCTGTCTCTCTCTGACTCTCGTTGTTTTTCAGTCTCCAAAGCGTCCGATTTGAGCTAAAAAATACATCTGTCACGGGATGCTGCTGCCGTCCCCGTTTCTCGCTGTCTCTCTGCGCGCTATCTGGCTGGTTATGTGCTGAGCGCGCAGCGCCTGTGAGCGTCCTGTTGTGTGTGCCGAGCGCTCCCACGACGTTGCCACACTATTCCTTGTCATGGGAGTCTGAAGGGCTGATTACTATAAGCCCTCCTATTTTCGATCTTCAGATCAGGTTGATGGGTTGCGCGCGGCGTGTGGATGGAGGGAGGTTGGATTTAATGTCTTGCCAGCGTTAATCCGCCTTTAAGTAGTCTCCCCCCGCCCATGCGTCACATACGCGCAGACAGGTCGGTGGAGCGCAGCCAGGAGTACCATGGCTTCTGATTTTTAATATTTTAGTTTTGTGTATAGCGAAGCTATTCAGTGGACAGAACAATCGTGGCCACAGTGGTGTATAACCTTCAACGCCTTGAGATTGTACATTTTATTATAGGCGGCTTTACGTGAGAATCAAACACCTAACCTGGCTGTATAGTACCACCAAACCACCAAATGTGCACCATATAACAATATACATCCTTCCGGTACAGTTCTTGTGGATGTACCGTGGTCTGTGCACGAGGGTCAAGGTGACTTCCGTGTGTTTTAACTTGCCACTGTTTTGATAGTTGCAATAACGTGTGGCCTATATGCAGCAAATCACATAATAATAAATGGACCCAATCTTCCTGTCTTGGCGTGGACAGCCTTGCATGCCCAGAGGTATCCCTCCGCAGGCTGCTGGCCCGGCTGGTAGAGCTGTTGTTTTCACCTCGGGTAAAGATGATGCTGGACGCATTGACAGAGAGAAAGTACCGTCCGAGTTGCTAATCGCTTTACAAGGCAGCCTGCCTGCCTGTCTGTCTCTCTGTCTGTGTGGAGGTTTAAAAATAGAAGCATATACATGACCCCGCCCTCTGAGATTTGATCAACTTAGAGCGCTGTATTATGTGTACACTAATATTAGACTATTGTGTGGTTTGACACCATCCATGCCAGTTATTAACGCGATTGTCTTTTTAAACTTAAATGAGTGTCTTCACTATGTAATAAAACTTCATGTAGCATAAGAGACTCATAGCATATTATTAAGTTTCTTGATTATTATATAACCATATAAAGTAGTGCATTGATGCCCTTTTAATCAGCAGTATTTGGTAATGTATCTATTGAATTGGAATCTGATTCAGATTTCAGGAAGTTCTTTGGTACCGTAGGGATTTGGTTCACTAATGGATAACCAAGTTATTATTAATATATTATTATTGTTAGCATCATCTAAATGTATCCAGTAGGTTCACAGGTAGGCAGGGTGAGCTGAAACTTTGTGTGGTTTATTTCTCATGAGGTGGCTTATCCTCTCCGCTCACTGTAATCTTCTCTAATTCAAATCTTTAATAACCTTTACATCACGTGACAGAAGGACAGAGCCTCGCTGCTTTCGAGACACGGAGAGAGGGAGGGGGGAGAGAGAGAAAGAGAGAGGCAGAAAGAGAGAGGGAGAGAGAAAGACAGATGGAGATAGAGATATACACACAGAGAGGCAAAGAGCGAGAGAGAGAGAGAAAATGACAAACACACACGTACAAGTACACACATACACAAACACACAGGACAGCGCGCGCACACACACGCACTCCTTTCTCTCTCTCACACACACTCACACACACCTACATGCACACACAATATATATACAATACATATAAATCAATAAATGTTGCTTTAATGTTCAAGTGTTAGCATCATTCTTATTTTAGCAATTTAATTGGACAGAGAGAAAGAGAGAGAGAGAGAGAGAGAGAGAGATCCTAAATAAAATTGTGAAAAACACCCCTATGCTTGAGATTCAACCTGAAAAGAAAGAAAATGCGTCTCCTGCAAGTTCCGGTTCTTGTTTATTGTAAACCTGTACATATCCACATATAAATTGCACTTAAGTGTAAACAAAGAATTTGACGACAACACACAAATTCCTGCTTTGGAGCCATTACTTGGGTTGTTGGCACAGAAAAGAGGGAAGTAACAGAGGGTGAGGACGGGGGCAGTCTGGCACTTAAAAGCACTTCCTGTGGACGATGGAGGGTCCAGCCTCATCATACTCCTGCTTGCTGATCCACATCTGCTGGAAGGTGGACAGAGAGGCCAGGATGGAGCCCCCGATCCACACAGAGTACTTCCTCTCAGGGGGGGGCGATGATCTAACCACAAACACACTTGTTCATTTAGGACTCTGCTCATAGAAATGTTATTCATATTCACTAAACAGTCAAAGTTACCTTAATCTTTATGGTGCTGGGGGCCAGGGCAGTGATCTCCTTCTGCATGCGGTCAGCGATACCAGGGTACATGGTGTTGCTGCCGGACAGCACGTTGTTGGCGTACAGGTCCTTACGGATGTCAATGTCACACTTCATGATGCTGTTGTAAGTGGTTTCGTGGATGCCAGCAGATTCCATGCCTGTGCAAACACAGCGGATAAATTATTGCATATTACCCTGCTGCAAAGAACACAGCTATGGACACATCTGACACCGCTTTCAGCTGTCGTAACAGGTGATGAAATGGACAGCTCCGCCAACAGCTGTGCGCTCTGTGGCGCAAATGTGACCAATAAGCCCCTGCTTTAAATTACTCAGTCATGTCTTTTTATCGAAGCAGAAGTTTGATAAACTATGACCTCCAGTTGGTGATCATAATTAGACAGCCAATCACTTATATGAGCAATATCACGTCTGTTTTTGGAAAACAATGCCTTCATCCAGTGTTTATTCTGATTTAATAACATATTTATGTTCGCCTGAAACTCTTGGCAAACCGAAAAAGGCAAATTTACTTTTAGCTTGTTTCAAAACAATTTTCACATTATTCCATTGTTTTATTTTGCGCACAAAACAAGTGAAGTTATCGTTTCATCTGTTCATAAGAACGAAAATGTAATACTTTAAGATAACTCTTAAAATGACTATAGTAAAGACCCCGAAGCCAATTCATCATTAGAAACCTTTAAATCTATAGTTTATAGGACAATGTCACTTCAACTAAATAAAGTCTTCGATGTCTTCACTCGCTTTTACGCACCAATGAATGAGGGCTGGAAGAGTGTCTCAGGGCAGCGGAAACGCTCGTTGCCGATGGTGATGACCTGCCCGTCGGGCAGCTCGTAGCTCTTCTCCAGGGATGAGGAGGAGGAGGCGGTGGCCATCTCATTCTCAAAGTCCAAAGCCACGTATAGCACAACTTTTCCTTGATGTCACGCACAATCTCGCGCTCAGCTGGAGAGGATCAGATTTATTTTGTGTCAGTGAAATGTCTATCATCAAAAAAATGTGAAGATAATTACATGCGCGTGATAAGACAACCCCTGGGTTTGATTGTTTAAACAATTTATTAAAATAAAAGATTTGCTTTATCCAAAACAAACTAGGCTAGGCATCATGTCTCTTTTTTCTTTACCAATTTTGTCGTGCAGATGGATTATTGTAATAAACAGATTCGCGTTTTTGTCTTCTGTGCATGTTTAGGGTCGAGGGGTGTAACTAAATAAAAGTAATGATAATTTGGAAATACAGTCCGTGATGCGTTATAGCCAACCTAAGTTAGTCAAAAATATTAATTAGTAGTCTATACTCACCTGTTGTGACAAAAGAGTATCCACGCTCAGTCAGAATCTTCATAAGGTCATCTGTGAGGTCACGACCGGCCAAATCCAATCGCATAATGGCGTGAGGAAGAGCGTAACCCTCATAAATTGGCACGTTTTGGGTCACATCGTCACCGGAATCCAAAACAATGCTTGATGATGAATACGTAAACATTTCATTCTTATATTAACTCACTGAACAAAATCGCTTTCACGCCTGAGGAGTCTTTTTTACATGTGGTACGTCCAGAGGCGTACAGGGACAGCACTGCCTGGATAGCCACGTACATTGCGGGGACATTAAAAGTCTCGAACATAATCTGGCTCATCTTCTCTCTGTTGGCCTTTGGGTTGAGGGGGGCTTCTCTGGGGCCACGCGCAGCTCGTTGTAGAAGGTGTGGTGCCAGATCTTCTCCATGTCGTCCCAGGTGATGATGCCGTGCTCGATGGGGTACTTCAGGGTCAAGATGCCTCTTTTGCTCTGGGCCTCGTCACCAACGTAGGAGTCCTTCTGGCCTATACCAACCATGACGCCCTGATAAGGATCAGGAAATTAGTGATGTAGTGGAGAACTACTACTAACCACCACACAGCATCACTACTACTACTATAAACAGATTTAAACTGTATTTTTAGAATCATAAATAGACTGTTTTCCTAAATTATTAGTTGTAGATACGTAATGTTCGTGCGCAATTACGCACGTTGGATCTGGCCCTCCAAAGCCATAGACTATTTTTTACCTGGTGACGGGGGCGACCCACGATGGAAGGGAAGACGGCGCGAGGTGCGTCATCGCCGGCGAACCCAGCCTTCACCAGGCTGGAACCGTTATCACACACCAGGGCGGTAGACACACGTGGACACGCGCGCACACGCACGCAGAGGCACGGTTAGATCTAGTGATTGTTTCGATTGAAGATATTACCTTCTCTTCATAGACCGACAAAAACACAATTTTTGTTGACAAAGAACCAAGGGAATGGTGGTGTGTTGTGGCATGTTATAGGATTGTGTTGGTATTCAGATTTTCTTCGATGGGGCACTAACACTGGAACTGTTAAACGTTAATATTGTTTCAGTATTTTTACAACGACTGTGGCCCAGCGAAAGAAAAGAAGCTGATGAACCTCATGCCGATGTTGTGAGATGGTCCGTTTCAGTTAGTGATGACATTTGGTTAAGCAAAGATGGAAATCATTGCCATTCGTGTATCGATCCTCTTGTGATAAATCCACTGGTTGGCCGTGGTTAGTCCTTTGGTCAGTCGTGCAGGTACTCACCAGATCAGCACCATGCGCCAGATCTTCAGTGGGTAAACCAGGGGTGGCAAACTGTCACGTCGGATCAATTTATACCCTGCCAAGTGTCCATATTTGGTTGCCCATTGCCCCAATGACAACAGCCACTCCCTGAAGGGCATAACAATGAGAGGGAACTCCTGCTTGGACACCTGTGCCTGCCGCCGGTGCATGGAGGACAGCAGCGTGGACAGACAGAAGCTGACAGGCTTCCTTTTGATCTCTTCCGACCGATAAATCACAATATTACTAAAAACAACTCTGTGTCTGTGAAAGACCTATTCTAGAAAGCAGCAGCATGACTCAATGTTATCTGATGTCAGTATAATAATTATATAATGTTAGTGTTTTAACTAAGACAAACTGAATAAAACGTCCCTTTGATGCATAATAAACAACGGATTGAAAACAGAAAGAGTCACAACCCAAGCCACATCTACACTGTATCTCAATATCAAAACAAGGGTACTTGGGAAATGAATATATTGACATGTTTTGCTAGTAAGTCAAAGTAATAACTTATTGCACTTCTTTTGTGTCTGAGTTTCTGGAAAGGTCCCTTAAACATTCTAGAGCTGAGACTGGCAGGACACATGTAGCCCTACAGGACCAAATGAGGAGACTTATTGTGCTACACAGCTGGTGTCAGCAGTTGTTTGACTCCATTAGAAGCTCCAAGCCCCACATTTCCGATTTGTCTGAACAAAGAAGAGGAAGCCACTGCTGCAGACCAAACATTCCTGTTGTAGTACAGCGTAAGTGTCCCCCACTTAAAACAGTTTTACTACATTTCATGCACATCACATATTCATGAACAAAAATATGCTGCTGGACTCACCATATGGCAAATGAAAATTGATATATTTTCAAATACATTCATAGATCTAATTAGCATAAAATCAATGAGTTTCCATAATTCTAATGAGCTACTTGGACGTTATTGATGGGGTGGTCATGCAACATGATGTGTCCTCATGTGGAAAATTTAGAAATAATTCAAATGAATGCTTTAGTCATACTCTCTTGGTTTCACATTTGCATTTTTCACATTGATTGTTGTAGAAAAATCCTAATGCAAACCAGACACCAAAATATTTTTTATGTGTTTGGCAGAAAATTGAAACTAGAAAGCACAATATTCAGTCAAAAAATATAAAGCTCTAACAGGAAGAAATACTTTGGCCTGAGTGTAATATCAAAGGTTATCGCAGTGCATTGAATTCATTCTCTTTGGCATATTTCTCTTCCTCTGTCTGAGCACATTCTAGTACCTCAAACACCAACCACTGGTCCTGTAATTACCTTTTTATGTAATAGAAGTCAAGGCAACGTCTTGTTCTGTGTAAGAAACCTTTACAGATAAATCAAAAGCAATGTTGATACTTTTTGTTGTTGCCGACATCAAAACAATAAAGAATAAGGTACATCTCTTGTTGTGACACATGCCATATTCTTTCTTTATTCCTGCACTAAGAAAGAATAAGACATAAGACAATGACATTGCCGGTTTACTTGAAATAGACAGGGAGCGAGCTCTGAAGGCTGTAAAATAACATTGGCTAAGAGCAGTGGATGGTCCCACCACAAGGAGGACAAGACAAAAGGGCACAGCAAGCCATGAATCATATGCTGCTGTCACCCGACCCCGAGCCATAACCCTTTACTGTGTGACTCTTTGTTTTGGTCTTATGTAATGAATGGTCTGCTTTGAGCATCCTTTGCCTCCGTATTCAAATAACAGTAACATTTTTTGACCAAAGCTAAGTTAAGTTTGTCTAAGGAGAATAGAACTGTTAAGGACAAGAAGGAACAGTGGGCTTTCAACATGAGTTTGCCCTTCTGCCAAAATAGTAAGTTGTTTTAAAATTAAATTTCAGTGTTTGCCGCTATCCTTTTTTCATAGTGTGTTCAGGGACTGTCACTGCTAAGGCAAGGGCTCAGGATATATATAGTGGTAAACTGTAAACTGTTTGTTGTGCTGGTTCTCAGAGCACCCAGTGGTGTGAAAGGTTCATGCCAGACTGGGGATTAGACAGAGACACTTGGAGGCTGCTCAAATAGTCCTGTGGTGTGACTTTTACTTTAGCTGTTGCTACTGAGAGTAAATCATTGTGGCACGACCATTCTCCTCCAACTCATGACCCCTCAGGAAATCGGCCTCATTGCTCAGCATTAGAGATGAGATAATGAGGATAAAACCGTCCAGAAAAAAAAAAAAAACCTATTGATTTTTCTATGGGAATTTCACATCATAAACAGAGTACAAGTCCTTTAAAAGAACCCTGAGGGTAAGTCATTTGCTTGATGCAGGCAAGGTTTTATATCTAAATCAATAATGTGCACATATACCGTATGGGAATGTCCCCATGCTAGATTGTAGCATTCTAGCTCGCTCAATACAACTGGTCTAAAAGCACTTTGTTCTTTCCAACATAGCACATATATCTGTGTTGAGCGTCAGGGGCTATTTAAAGGTCACAGCAGAAAGAAGACATGAAACGTATTGCTTAGTGAAAATTGGGTGTCCTCTCTCTCTCTCTCTCTCTCTCTCTCTCTCTCTCTCTCTCTCTCTCTTTCTCTTTCTGACCAGTGCACTGAATCCTGAGTGACAATCTGTTGGCCTATGTTAAAGTCTTCTGCTAGGTAGCTCAAAGAAGCACAGGGCTTGGATAGCTGTCAGTGTGGCTGCAGTTATACAGTAAACATTGGCTTTATCATTAATATTTTAGATATTAAGTCTCACTTTCCAAAAATGCAAAGTTTTAAGTTTTTATACTTTATGAACATCTGTTTTGTAATAGGCTCATAGGCAACACATGTTAGTTAGGACTACAGTGAAAAGGCGCAAGGAAAAAAAGTTCTGATTTTGGAAAAGAGAGTTAGATTTACCAACTGGTCCTGGTCAAAATGAAACTTTATTATTTTTATCTGCAACAATCTACAACTACTACATGATGGAATTCATTAAACACAATGCTACTTCTTGATATTTAAGTGTACCAAATGATCAAAGTTGGAAAGGAAATATATAGAATGTCGCTCAAACAAATTAAGGCTGCAACAAATTAGTTTTTTTATTATTGATTGTTCTGTTTTTCATTTTTAAAGATGCAGTAGGTAAGACTTATAAAACTAACTTTCTGTCGTATTCGCTGAAACTGACCCTATGTTCGAGTAGAAGTACATGAAGCAGCCTACAGTTTGTAGTATGACTTGCAAAATCCACCTCTCCCTGTTCAGATGCACCAATCAGGAACAGGGGGGCGTGTCTAACTGTGTGTCAATCTCTGCTCAGGCACACACATTTCATAGCGTCCTCCACTTAGGGGGGAGGGACTGAGAAGTTGTCACTGTTAAAAACGTTTTGGCTAAGTTCTGGATCTTCACAATCCTACCTACAGCACCTTTAATAGAAGTATAACATGTACTAAATATCGAGTTGAAACATACTAAAACCAGTCTGTAAAATACCCGCCATGTTTATTCGACTGTAAACTCCTCCTAGGTCGCTAAAACCCCCATTGAAAACTGTAATGTCAGTGTCCTTAATGGTTGCTATGGCCCTGCTCAAGGTCTACCATATTAAAATGTACTTGAGACTACTGAATTATCCATCTTCAAACCCTCTGAAAAAAAAATTCTGAATTTGTCATTAGGAAACTAGAAACCAGGAAAAGCTCTTCCTCTTGTGGACTGGAGAAGTGGCCCACTTTGCGGCATTGCAAACTGACATTTCCTCACATAGCCATTTACCGGCTACCTACTCCACAATGTGTGTTTGTTTGTGTGTGCATGTGTGAATATGAGGGTGAAATTACAGAGCTGTATGTGGTTAATTGAACAGGGAGGCTTATACTTATTCTTTTTCTCTCTCTCTCTCCCAGGTCTTGCAACCAGTAGGAGCAGGCTTTTCCACTGCCAGTAAGAACCCCTCCCTGTCTTTTAGCCTTTCAGTAAAGCATACTCTGTTTGGCTTCAAGGCCTACTGCCCGCTGTGTCCTCTGCCAAGACTTCTGGGAGGAAAAACAGAGAAAGTTGAATTAAAATCGGGTGATTTTTTTGGCAAGTGGCTTCTAGCCTCAGGATGTTTGGGAGCAGAACTGGGCAGACAAGAAAGCAATCTAACTAGGTCTCCTATGATACTCACATAAATATTTGGGCATTGTTCACATCCTTTTTTTAAATAAGTTTTTCTCAAATAATAACCCCCGATTGAAATAACGAATGGGGTTTTGTCACTGTGCGTCTGTCAAGAGTGAGGGGTAGAAAATGAGGTTAAAAAGTGCTTTGGATTTAAATGAAATATTCATGAATCAAATTTAAATAAGCTAAAAAAAACATAACTACCCAGATGCTTTGGTAGGCTGCTTAGCATTAGTATTTTGGTAATGCTTTATAGGGGTCCCTAAGTATTGAATCCTGAGTTATTTTGGTGGTATCAACAAATGTGCACTGCCAGTCAAAACTGATAAGAAAGCTTGTGAGTTAAACACCTCGCTTAGAAGAAGTTCAGCAAAATAGGCTTTTGCACTCTGATATTTTACATATATTTAAACTGTTTAATTGAACTTCTACAGGATGCTGTTAGGAAGCTAAATCTGCTCCAGCCTCAAAAGAGACCAATAAACCATTGCTTTAAGTATTTCACACTTTGCCCTCAAAATGTTTAGTACATCAATGTGCTGCTCTGGAATTTTCGTTTGGACTGTGATTCCGTTTCATGTTTTACTCTTCATCTCATTAGCTTTAAAAGTGTATCACAAGATAAAAGTAAAAAAAGGTTCCTTGGTTGGACTTTTCAGCCACAGTGGACTTCTGCAGCGAACTTAGTTTTAAAGTTAACCTTTGATATTTTGAAAGATTCAAAAGTAGTCTGAAAATCCACAGGCTACTTTAACATTTATAGGGCTTTACCTATAAACAAACATGTCAAGTGGTTTAGTTAAATTTATTTAAAGTATGAAAAAGTAAAAGTAGTGTAAATTGTGTAAAATCACCCATTTCATAATGTCATGTGGATAATTATCACTGATGCATTAACTTGTGAGTAGCATTTTTTGTTGTGGTTGGTCAAGGTAATTTTAAATACCAAACAATGGGCAGTTGAATCAGCAAAACCCTCCAAATGTATAACACATTTACATGACTAAATCAAAAACCTTGTTTTAAAAGTGCAGTCTAAATAGTTCTACCAGTTCTTTTTTGGAATTGAGTGTCTTTCTCGAAACAAGACACAACAAGGCGTTGCAACACTAGAATAAGACAATTAGGAAAGTGGAAATATTACAATTTGATCTTTTTTTTACTTTTTTATAAGGAAATATACTTTTAATTCCAGATTAAAATTACCTGATAAGATGGAGATGTCACTGAACAGTAAATCTTGTTTTAAAACATGCATATGTTTTGCATGAAAAAAATCTACAAAAGAACCAGTTTCTAAAGCTGTCAGAACTAAGAGTACAATATGATTTAAAAAAAAAAAAATGGAAACACTGCAAAGTACACTTACCTTAGAACTGTAATTAACTACTGTATTTGAATAAATGTTCCCAGTTACATTCCACAAATGGAAATCCCTCTTCTTAATACAATACATTATTTCAGTGTTTATTTGTGGCAGTTGCCTCTAATCAATGGTGCTAAAGTGGAGTGTTCTCTTTTACCTCTGGATCCATATTACCACTAAATCCAGAAGAAAATAAAATAATATTTTTTATATAATTATCAACTCCTGTGAACAACATTACTTCTGACCTCAAAGCTCAACAAAAACTCTACTGAAGCAAGCCAAACTGACCCCAACAACAGTAATCAAGCAAAGGGGGACTTAAGGTCATAAATTAGTATGTGCCAGATGAAAATGGTAATTTACCATGATAATCCTCTAAAGTGTTTGGTCAAGCACAAGAGTTCCCTCCCCTATTTGTCATAATAAGTCAGATCACACTCAGTTGAGTCACATGAGTTTAATTAAACATAGCCTGATGTCCCACTGAGACACACAGTTAGATAATAAATGCCATAAACATATTCTTTGTAAGCCTGCCTTGTTGCATGTTCCAATTTTATTCCAAAACGTTTTCAGCGTTCTAGCTCGAAGTTTGACCTTTAACCTTTTGTATAAAAAAAGTCATAATTTCATCAAAAAGTCATAGTATAGTATGTTAAAAAATGCTTAAAAAAGTCATAGTATAGTATGTTGAAAAATGTCATAGTATAGTATGTCGGAAAAAGTAGTTAAAAAGTTAAAGTATATTATGTCGGAAAATGTCATAGTATAGCATGTCCAAAAAAGTTACAGCATAGTATGTCCAAAAACGTCATAGTATAGTATGTCGGAAAAAGGAGTTAAAAAGTCAAAGTATATTATGTTGGAAAAAGTCATGGTATAGTATGTCAAAACAATTTATCAAAAAGTCAAAGTATAGTAAGTCGGAAAAAGTGATAAAAAAGTCATAGAATGGTATGTCGGAAAAAGTAGTTAAAAAGTTAAAGTATAATATGTCGGAAAAAGTCATAGTATAGTATGTCCAAAAAAGTTACAGTAAACTATGTCAAAAAAGTGATCAAAATGTCATAATATAGTATTTTAAAAAGATCAAAATGTCATAGTATGTCGGAAAAAGTCATCAAAAAGTCATAGAATAGTAAGTTGGAAAAAGTGATAAAAAGTCATAGTATATAGTATATCGGAAAAAGTAATAAAAACTCACAGTATAGCATGTCAAAAAAGTGATAAAAATGTCGTAGTATATAGTATATCGGAAAACGAAATAAAAACTCACAGTATAGCATGTCAAAAAAGTGATAAAAATGTTGTAGTATGTTGGAAAAAGGGTTCAAAAAAGTCAAAGAATAAAATGTCAGAAAAAGTCATAGTAGAGTATTTTGAAAAAAGTAATTAAAACCGTCATAGTGTAGTATGACAAAAAACGGATCAAAAAGTCATAGTATAGTATGACGAAAAAAGTCATAGTATAGTATGTCGAAAAAAGTGTTTAAAAAAGTATAGTATGTCGAAAAACGGATCAAAAAGTCATAGTATAGCATGTCAAAAAAGTGAAAAAAATGTCATAGTATATAGTATATTGTAAAAAGTAATAAAAACCCACAGTATAGCATGTCAAAAAAGTGATAAAAATGTCGTAGTATATAGTATGTTGGAAAAAGGGTTCAAAAAAGTAAAAGAATAGAATATCAGAAATAGTCATAGTATAGTATTTTGAAAAAAGTAATTAAAAACGTCATAGTGTAGTATGACAAAAAACGGATCAAAAAGTCATAGTATAGTATGTTGAAAAAAGTGTTTAAAAAAGTCATAGTATAGTATGTCGAAAAACGGATCAAAAAGTCATAGTATAGTATGACAAAAAAAGTCATAGTACAATATGTCGAAAATCGGATCAAAAGGTCATAGTATAGTTTGTCAAAAAAACTGTTTAATAAAGTCATAGTATAGTATGTCGAAAAACTGATCAAAAAGTCATAGTATAGTATGTCGAAGAAGGGATACAAATTCATAGTATAATATGCTGAAAAAGGGATCAAAAAGTCATAGTATAGTATGTCGGAAATCCACAGTATAAGTATGTCGAAAAAAGTGATTAAAAAGTCATAGTTTAGTAAGTAGGAAAAAGTGATACAATGTCATAGTATAGCTTGTCAAAAAAAGTCATAGTATAGTAGGTTGGAAAGGGTGATAAAAAAGTCATAGTATAATATGACAAAAAAAGTCATAGTACAATATGTCGAAAATCGGATCAAAAAGTCATAGTATAGTAGGTTGGAAAGGGTGATAAAAAAGGCATAGTATAGTATGTTGAACAAAAGTGATAAAAAGTCATAGTATAGGATGTTGAAAAAAGGGATAAAATTGTCATAGTATACTAAGTCGAAAAGTGCATTTGTCCCTTCAACACAAGTGACTGAGAGGAACACAACCTTTAAACTAAGTCTTTTCAAACTTTTCATTTCATCTTTTTGAATTCTTCATTTGTGTGAAGTAGGTTTTGAAACTAATTGCACCTTGTAAGAAATGATATATAAGATATGTCTTCCAATAATTCTCTTTAAACCTTAAGCTGCTTGACCTGATGTACAAGTTTATGTTTTGGTCATATTTGTCTCTTTCACAAACTATAATGGACCTCAAAAACGAAACATATAGGATTTGAAGACTCAACCAACTGTCTTCCAATCATTTTCTTATCACCCCCAGCCTTCTGACTTGACAGACAAGGTTATCTCATTGGTATATTTGTTTCTTTCACGTAGTATATTGGCCCTCAAAATTTACTAAAACATATAAGACTTGAACAGTCAACCTTGTGTCCTCCAATCATGCTCTCATCACCCTACGCCATCTGCTATCTGCTGACATATTTATGTTTTCGTCATATTTTTCTCTTTCACTTACTGTATTGGAAGATTTTAACACTCAACCTTGTGTCTTCCAATCAAAACCTTACAACCCAATATTGTAATCATACTCCTATCAATCTAAGCTCTCTGACCTCACACAAAAGTAATGTTTTTGGCATAATTGTCTCTTCCGCATACTCTGTTGTCAAAACTTACTGAAATATTTAAACACTTAGCTTTTGTTTTCTAAGCATACTCTTATCACCCTAAGCTATCTGACCTAACACAAACGTTATGTTTATAGGAAATTTGTCTCTTTCACATTGTATCTTGGACCTTAAAACTTACAGAAACACATAGGATTTGAATTCTCAACATTCTGTTGTCCAGTCATAATCTTATCCCCCCAACTATCTGCCTTAACAGATATTTTCCTGTTTAAGACATTTTTGTCTCTATTACTTAGTATATTGGACCTCAAAACTTCATGAAACATGTAAGATTTGGACATGCAATTTTCTAGTTAACAAATCACAGTCTTATCACCCTAACCTCTCCGTCCAGAGGAAACTATTATGTTTTCAGGATATTTGTCTGTTAGAATATTAGACTTCAAAACTTACCAAAATATGTTAGATCTGAACACTCAATCTACTGTCTTCCAATCCTTCTTTTGTCACCCTAAACTAACTGACCTGTCACAATAACAATGTTATTGGCATATTTGACTCTTGTATTTTGGACCTTTAAACTTCATAGATTAAAACTTCTGTCTTCCAATCATTCTCTTATCACCTAAGCTATCTGACCTGAGACAAATGTTTGTTTTTGACTGCAAAGTCATAGTATAGTATGTCAAAAAATATCATCTAATAGCAAGTCAAAAAAAGAGCAAAACCTCATAGTATAGTATGTTGAAAAAGTCTTAAAAAGCCATAGTATAGTTTGTAAAAAGAATCACAGTATACTATGTCGACAAAACTGATAAGAAAGTCATATTATGGTTTGTCGAAAAAAGTGACAAAAAGTCATAGTATGGTACGTCAAAAAATTCCTAGTATAGGATGTCAAAAAAAGTGATAAAAAAGTAATTGTAAAGTAAGTCAATAAAAGTGGTAAAAAAGGCATAGTATAGCATGTCATATAACATATGACAACAATGTCATAAAAAGTTGTAGTATACCATGAAAATGTCATAAAATCTATAGTATACCATACAAATATCATACAATGTCATAGTATAGTATGTCATAAAATCGTCACATAACATCATAGTTTACTATGTCATAACAAAATGATGGGTGTCATAAAAAGTATGTTAGAAAAAGTTAGAAAAATAGTGTGGTTTACCATAAAAATATCATAATCCATAGTATGTCATAAAAGGTCACAGTATAGTATGCAGACTGTGAAACTGCACTATTTAAACAGTTGGTGGAGACTAAAGCTACATGCATATACTATTTTTTAAGTGGTCAAAAATAAGTGAATGATAATGTTGCCCATTGTCTGTTTGATATATAATCAGGCAAGTGTTTGATAACGTGTTTGCCATTTTGACAACTTCATATGTTCATAATATTGTTTTGTTTACCTCAAAAATCAATACTGCCTTAAGTTGTTGATGTATTCATGTGAGTGATTGTGTACCTGTCTGTGTTGGGCTTGACCTAGCAAACTGTCTCAAAGTAATCTCCCTGACACTTCCATCCATTAAGTGTTTGGATAAGCTCCAACCTCCAATGACCCTAAATAGGAAAAAAGCAGGTAAACCAAGTGATTGAAGAAAACTGTAAATCCATATGTGATCGCCAGCTTTCACTGTCTCCTAATTTACCTCCGCTTTCTCTCTTTTTACCTTCACCTTAATATTTCACAGCATGGATTCTTCACCAAATATTGTATACAATGAGTCAGTCAACAAACGCAGAGGACAAGTTCAAAGCAGTTTTAATCGCATTTAAAATTTCCATACAGTCATTTACAAGTCTAAGTATTTTCATTGTTAAATTGCCATTTTCATTCTTATTTTCTCCATGCAGTGTCATCATGAATTAAACAGCAAACACAGACCATGGATACAAAGCCTCTTTTCATCCTGACAAACCCATACAAATTGGAAACCCGTGGTTAATTACATGTTAACAGAACAAGTGGAATCCATTTTCCAAACCTTCTGGACCCTGGGTTACATAACTTGTTAAAAGGTTTCTCACTGTATGGATTGCCAATCATCCCAAACATTACCAGCTCCTCAAAGCAAAGACTTTTCTTTGTAAAAAAGCAACAATCTTGCCTCCGATCGCTGTTCCTGCTGTCTGGTCCTGACCACTTAGGGTGAATCTCAACATAATGGCTTGCCGTGCCTCATGTTATTGGCACAGGTTCGGCCCAGGTTGGCCCCCTCCAGGAGTAGATCGGAGAGTCGGTCCAGGCCAAGGCAGGTTGTAAGGGGGGTGACAAGGCCGTAGAGACCCCCTAATGTGATGCTGAGGGGCCAGCCAATGAAGAGCAGAACCACCAGCCAGATGATGCCCCAGAAACATGACCCGCAACCGGCCATCCTGGTCTGGTTGAAAGGGAGGAAGATGAGAGTGGCTAATAAAAGTGGAAATCTGCATGCTTTGTAAAGCCAAAGACGTACAACTATAACTGAACATTGGAATTTGGGAAGAAAGCTGACAGAAGTGCACTTCAGGATCACTACAATAGCATCAAAGTCTGTTCCTGTGAGAGGCCATGCCTCTTCAGCAGTGATAGGAGATTATCAGATTGAAACATGCCTTGTTGATGATATGGATGTACTTGTCTGGATTAGGCAGTGGCCTTGACAAAGCATGATAAGCTGGCAACCTCAAGCAATAACCACCAGGCCTGTTTGCCTGATGAGGTCAACAGGCCGCCCTCTTACAGGGTGCTGAAGACCGACGCTGGCACATTAGTCAACCACTAATAGCAGATCAGCAGAGATCATGCATAACTTTGGTTATGAGCATTACTTTATCTGATAAGAAATGGTGGCCAATAGTATGATTTGCGGCTTTTTTGAGCTATAAAAAAGCCTGTTGTCTTGTCTGTGATGTAAAATTGGAATGCTGTGCAATGTTTGAACGCTACCTACCAGATGATTTATGCATATACATATAGTGGCAAACATACAACAAGACTTTTGCAACAGTGGAATTTGTTTTTTCCCCAACACTACAATATTAAATGAGAGAATTTTTTGGGTTTCAAAATCCACCAGAACAATCTGCCCTGAGGACCAGCCTTGAAGTTGAGATTGTAGAACTGGTGGTTTTAGAAGTGTGAAAGTGCTGTGCACTGTCATGCTGAATCCCTAATCCTGTTTTAGCTTTAAGACACAATGGTCAGATGCTTCCCCCCTCCGGGCACTACTGTCTTGACAATGTATTGTGTAATTTCCTGTTGTGACACTAGTGTCACGTAGGGTTGGGCAATAAACGACTCATTCAACACGAGTGTGTCCTACGGTGAATCCTGTGCTTTTGGAAAACGCCTTCACAATAAAATAAAAAAAGGGCAGAATAGCATTGCACAAACTGTCATAGCCTTAAACCTCAAATAAAATCCTTCATCTTTCTCTGCTGTATTTCCCTTAAATTCTTCCTCTTGCCCTTGATATCTCTTGCTTGTTACATTTACTGCAAGCCCTTTAAAATGACTGAATAACTTATGTTTTATAAAAATGCCTCCTTCAATTCAAAACTGTTGTTTTTTTTTAAAGTGATGCAGCATAAAATACTTTGGTGGCAAATTTCAAGTCTGAATAAACAATAACAAACTGTCTGTGCTCAGGATCAAATGGACAGTTGTACTGCATGTTGTTAGTCTCTGTGACACATCAGCACAAAGCAAAGGTTAGAAGTGAGCTTTGCAAAGTAACTATTAACCTAAGGAATACCTGTCGCGTGAGTATAAAAGACATGTTCACCTTCAGCAGAGAAAGGTTATGGAGAAAGTGTGCTCCTGATCACCTTCTTGTTTGGAGCTATTCCTTCCCGTCTCCCAGAACTTCCTCGAGACTTGCAGAGACGTTATGTGAGAAAAGTAACCACTTCCCACCAGTTAGCTCCACTTTACTACAAGGCACAACAGGCAACTGAATTCTCAAGAGGCCAGCTGGGTGAAAACAGAAAGATACTAACTTAGCAGAGGGAGGATATTACACAATGCATGTGACTCAAGAAGAAGTATGCATGCTGTCATGGGTTTGTAGAGGTGTAATTAGTGATATATATGATGGAACACTATGCACATTTGTGTTATTGCTGCATACAAGTCTATTGTGACAATGTATATTCATTCGGTATAGATTATAAAATATGTCAGCATCATGTGATATATTGGTCTTGTCTTATGGGCTTTATGCCAAAACTGCAGCCTCAGCCGAGGGATTATCTTCCTTCTCTAACCTCTCATTTTAATCCGTTCCTCGGCCGACAGAGAGGCATATCCTACTACTCTAGAATACTGTACTCATGAGAACTTTGACCCAAAGTGCCCTGCTCTCAGAAGATAGAAAAATAGACGTTAGATGACTCCACACTTGACTAAATGCAGAAAATATGTCTCTCCACATCTATCAACACATGGTCTCCATCAGGTCTTTAGACTGGCCCAGGCTAGAGCAGCTGTGCAGCTGACCTGTTCTCTCAGCCTGCCTGAGGAATGAGGTAACAACCAACCTCTGGTGCATGATAATGAATGAATTTCCAGTCTGTTTTTGCCTGCAGGGCTGTGAACTGTGTTAACCTCTTCATTGTAAGTGAATTTATGTTTAAATTTCCAAGACTTGGAACTTTTTAATCTTTTTTTTATGTCAACACAAATATTAGGTTTGAAATCTTTTCTTAAATTTGCTAATCAAACCACATCCCTAAAAAAAAAAAAAATCACAGCTGATATATGCTATTCTGCAGAGCACTGTGATTTTAGTACTCTACACAAAGTTATGAATGGCAGAGGATTTAAGGCTTGCTGGTTAAGTGACTGTGTACATCCAGAGGGCGAAATCCCCCAGCATGCACACTGGCCCTTGGGTGAAGTGACCTACAAATGCAGCTTAGTCGCAGCTTGTGTAGCTGGCATAGGCTGAGCCAATCAGATTTGAGTTGTGCTTAAAGCAAAGGAGGAAAGCAGATGAATGGATGGAAGTATCATGACAGAGAGATTTTACCAAAGCTTAAACATGTTGATTATACACTGTATTTGTCTGTCAGTGTGCGTGTGAGAATGACATAGTTCAGAACCTCTTTTATAGTATTATAGGCTCTGGTGGTTGCACATATAATGAAACAGGTCAGAGACAATGAAGGATTTGCATTTTTATTTATGTTTTTATAAAAAAGTACTGATGGTTACAAAAATCTTCTAGAAAAATGAATTAAACATTATCACCAGGATCTCCTTTCAGTAGAAAACCAATTCAGAATCACTGATTCGCCTGAATCCTTTTTTAAGGGACACTCCACGTGGTCCCCTAAATAGCTAAGGGCCCTGAATTTAACAATAGTCCCGTATGTGGATGCTCTACTGCTTTTGCTCCTCTCCACTGTCCTCCCCGTCACTGTCGCTGTCTCTGCCTGGATGCTCTGGCATCTTAGCATGGCCCACTGTATCTTGTTTTTCTTTCTTCTCACTGGTGTCCTCTGAGTTTGGCTCTGAGGCTGCCTCTCCTTCTGGGGTTTCCTGCTCCATGGGGGTTTCTTCCTGCAGCTCCCCAGAGCTAACTGGCGCTTCCTGGACCACAGCATCTGTCTTGGTTTGTTGTGGAGGCATAGCCAGTTTCTGCTGTTGCTGCTAAAAAACCAAAGGAAAGGAGAATATTCCCATCTTTAGTTTTATAATATTACCTGTTAATGTTCAAGGCAATGTAGTATATATACACCATCTAAGCAAACATTCCCCCTCCGTCATGTCATATTCTTCTTTTTAAGTTAGCAAAAGACAATGTCAATGTGTAGTGAAAAAAGCACCGCTCTTAACATGTTTGGCCTGTTAATTCTCCACATGCACAACTACATCAACTCTTTTACTACTGACCTATTTACTCTTCTGCATTAAAGTTGAAAACACTAAAATAGTGACTAGGAAGAGACAGTGGCAGCTTTTAGCACTGCTTCAGTGATTAATGTCATAAGACTTAAAGAAAGTTAAATACAAATACTTATATAACGTGTGTACACTCAACATAGTAAGAGTACATATTTAACATAGTAAAATTAACAGTTTTAAATAGTCTTAGTAATATCAGCCTGTCTTCTATGATGCACCTAGTTTATCATTTGACACAGTGTATTCATCAAGGGTTTATACCTGTTTGTACTTCTGGGAGGTCTGGATCATGTGCATGTACATATTATACACCAGGTTGGTCATCTCCGGCATGTTCTTGATGATTTGGTCTGGCTGTCCAGAAGCATCTCTCTGAGGAAAAATATCAGTAAGAGAAAGATGGTTATGAATTCAGGATGTGATGTAAAGAATGGTAATGAAGAAGTATACCTGCCTTGTTAGCAGGAACCATGTAGTAAACTATGGATCTGATATAAATGTGCACGGAAATTACAATTGCCTGCCACCTGCTTGGTATTTGAAAGCAAATTTGTCCCTCACTGCTTCCAGCGATCACTGCTCACGTACTATCAAAAGGAGTCGAGAATGCAGAGTTCGTAATTTGACAATATTAGTATGCAGACCGAGTCTTACAGCCTAAACTGCGGAGTGAGGCGAGCAGAATATACAATCTGCTGGGCTGTTACCTCCTAACTATAGGGGTGATGGTCACAGAGGCCCTTAGGGCATCAAGTGAATGCACTGATGGCTTCAGCACTTTAAAAACGTAACTGTGTAGGGTTTTATTACTGTAAAACTAAGTAAAAACATCAAGGCATTTATGTGTTTCCCAGTGATTGAGTGTGATTAGACATTTAGCTTTACCATCTGTCAAATACTATCCAACAGGGCTGTCGATATGTACTGTATATATCCATATGGAGCATTACGCAGCAGTGTAATCGTTTATATTTTTTAACTGCTTCTGAAACAGCACTGTTGAGTAGCCTGTGAAAGTTCTGGTTAAGTACCAACAGACAAAAATCTAACTGGATCTGCGTGTAAGCAGCAGGGGTTACTGACTCCAGATAGATGGGCTAAGCAGGGGCCACATGTGTGTGTGCCCAAAAGAGCTGTCGCCCACAGGGATAAACACTCTAGAGTCAGAGAAAGTGTCAGAGGCTATAGGGTATTTTAGACACCCGGGTTGCCACACACGCCAGTCAGAGAGACACAGTCACCAGACAACAGTCGTCTCATGCTGGCCTGGCGGGATTTGGGGGGAGTGTTTTTGCCTTCTGACCTTCCAGGGTTAATTATAGCCAGGCCCGCATTTCCCATGCTTGCAGATGGCCCCGGCTGAATGCTGTACCCATTGGCCCAGGGCCAATGGGTAAAGCTGCAGGCTTGGGACCGTTAAGGACTAAAGGGAAGAGGATGCAAATCAGTATATAGAGGCAGGATTAGGCAGAGTCGGGGGGCTGTGCTAGGATGTTGGAGAGTTATAGGGAAATGGGAGCTAACGTGAAAAGTAAGCTTGGTTCTTATCGGCAAATATGGAGCTTAAGTGCTTTATTATCAGCCAAATTTAATTGAGTACAAGATTATGATGCTTTAAGAAAGTGGGGTGTGCTTGCATGCGTACATACCGGCTGTTCCTGGCTGTAGTATTCATGCGGCCTGATGTGTAGCTGCATGGGTCTGGCAGTGAGCTGGTTGAAGACAGGAGTCAGCTCAAAGCAGTTTTGAAACAACGCCACCCGGGCAAAGATGTACAAACCAAGTCTGGCTCTTGACATGGCCACCACCAGACGCCTTACATCCCTGTAGAGTTATAGGGAATTAAAAAGCGTTAATAAACGTTAATGGTTTGACACAGTGGAAGAAACAATCAGTGGGTTGAAAGTGTAAAAATGTTAGAGGGGAGGAAATCATCATCAATCTAAAACTGAAGGTATCAAAGTGGAAGGATAAAGTAAAGATTGTAAAGGAAGGGGGGGGGGGTGGATAGCTGTGCAAAGTAGGAGGATAGAGGTTTAGTGAAGGATAATCAGCAGTAGGTTATATAAATATAGAAGCTAAGAGAGAAATAAAAGAATGAAAGGCAAAGACCAGGGATAAACAAGACAGACAAGGAGAGGGACACGTGGGAGAGTACAAGATAGGTCAGATAGGTTACTTTTTCTTGCAATCCTGTAGAATTAAGAGATTAGAAAAGAGGAGTCATTTCCCAGAGAATGGAGCAATCATACTCAGATTGGTGTACAAAAATGTAGTCTTTCACAAAGTGAACGAATAAAAAAAGGGAGGCGGTAGTCTTCAAACTATGTATTAAACATTCCTTTGTAATTGTACTCTTCGTAATTTTTTTTATTGTTTCTAGCGGTTTGATGACACATCATGGAGCTGTGCAAGATATGACCAGCTGTCTTATATGTCTTAAGACAAAAACCATACTGGCCTATAAAAATCTACAGAGCACAAGAAAGCAAGACCATAACAGAGGGAAGAGTGGTTTGGCTCATTCAAGCAGTTGGTAATACTGAAAACATCTTTGGTTTGATACACAAGAATTTCTCACACACACACACACACACACACACACACACACACACACACCACACACACACACCACACACACCACACACACACACACCACACACAACACACACACACACACACACACACACACACACACACACACACACACACACACCACACACAACACACACACACACACACACCACCACACCACACACACACCACACACACAAGACCACACACACACACACTAAAATGCAGCCAAAAAATGTGGAATATGTCCACCTGGGCACTTCATGAGATTAAGAGGATTAATCCTTGCAATATGCATGATGAGTTCCATAAATATGTTAAAGAAAAAAAAAAGGCTTATGGAATGCGTGCGAGTGTGTGAGTAAGTTAACAAGTCCAGCTGGTAGGTTATGTAAAATTACTGCAAACTTCAAGCATGGTACAAAATGAAACTTGAAAGCACAACATTTCCATAGAGACAAATTACAACGGCCTACAACAAATGAGCACAGAGCTCTAGAAAGGCTGAACCAATCATGAAGCATGGCAGCCTGTGGACATGGCCCTACTGAGAGACGCCCACCTGCATTTGCTGTGACATGGCAGGGCAAAGTGGACGAATGCCGTTTGCATGTGTTCTCACGTGTGTGTGTGTGTGTGTGTGTGTGTGTGTGTGTGTCTACATGTCAGAGTGTGTCTGGATCTGGGCTTCCCTGTCAAAGAGTGTTCTCCAGCATGTGAGCGTGCCTTTGTGTATCAGCAGGAATGCTTCTCCTGTCAAAGCAAGGGTCATCTTATCATATAGTTGGGTCCCCTGTTGTTGTCATGGCAGCAGATTGCCATGAGGACAGATGCAAGAAGCGGGGAGAGTAAAGGAGATGGCACTCAGTGGTACACTACAGTGATCCCATTTGGGAAAAACAAAATGGACAACACAACAATTTACTGTGAACCAGTGCTCTTTCTAGTGATAACCGATTTATCGGTAAGCGGTATATTGAGCCGATATTCACGTTTTTACGTGTATCGGCATTGGCCGATGCGCAGCTGCTGCGTCCGCCAATTTTTCCGGCATTATTTTCAGACAGATGTCCACACAGGCAGCTCTGTGTTGCCAGAGACGCTGCATTTACGTGCAGTCCATGCACTGCCCCTCCCCCACTAGCAACTAGCAGAATGCTGGAGGCCTGCTCTTCGAGACAACTGTAAATTGTAAACTTTCAAAGCATCTTTTAACTGTTTGACATAGCTGAAATATTGCCATACACGTTGAAAGAGAAACACGTTGCTCTATATGTGCTTGCAACTAAAGCTAAGCAAGTTTATGTGTCCAAATGGAAAATATGAATGCCTCCTCTATAAAACTGCTTGCCATTGCATTTATGGCGAATGCATACAGTAGCTGTTACGAACGCTGGTCACGGGATTAAGTATTGCCGACCTTGTTCTGTGGGAGCTTTATTCAACGACCACCTGGTTTGGACGTGTGTGAAACAGACTCTCTCCCTGTCTCCGCACTTGAAGCTAGGCGGGGTTGCCATCGCTGTCAGAGCGCAGCCCCCCCGCTCCAGAAGAACTTTAATGAAGAGAGATATGTTTTATACGTAGTTGTAATATCATGTACCAGACATAAGTGCACTGTGTATGCCTTACTTGTGTTTAGAGCCGCTTGCTGATGTGTATCATTATCAATCCAGTGCAATGGTGGTTGAGTTTTTCAGTCAGCGTCAGCTACCAAACAAAACGTGGATGCGTCTGTCTCACTCACACATGCATCACAGCGATATATAAGTGCTGATATAAGAGTGCTGCGCCAACTGAAGGAGAGCTTTTAAAACTTTGAGAGATATTTTTTATACATGGTTTAATATTTATACCTTTTAACATTGATGCAGTTTAGAACAGAAACTTTTGTTGCTTATTGTGCGACTGACATCACGTTATTTTTCTCTGCTCATTTATGTTCAACAAATCTGCCAGCTTCTTTTACATTTTCGTTTAGACCTACTACTGTGTTGTCTTTGCATATTAGGCAACATATTAGCCTTAAACATGCTCAATTCATTTTATGTACAAAAATGAAACTGTGGCAGTCTTAAATTACAAATCAAGCACTTTATTTCAGTGGCTACTTTTAGGTTGTAAATAGTTGGTTCCTTTTAAAATTAAGTATACTACAGTGTGCACTTTATTATGCTGCTTGCTTGTTGCTACAATAGTGTTATTATTTTATTTATGTTTAAATAATTATTCTTAGAATTTATTTTCAGAATTTTAATTATGCTTAAGTGTTTATTTTCAGAACTTTTTTTCACTTGTTCTACCTCACCTGTTTTTACTATTTGTTAAATATTGTTTCTTTTAAGTTCAATAAATGTTTCCTTTTTTAAATTGAGACTTGTAACATTTGTTACCATTTTGTCATTTTGATGATGTAAATTGAAGAAGCAAATGCAGTATCAGCTCCAAATATCGGCTCAAGAAAATCAGCAACCCATATCGGCTGACGGGGGGAAAAGTATAATAAAAAAAATAAACTTTTGTTATCGGCACTAAAAAATCCATATTGGTCGATCCCTAGCTCTTTCAACCACTCAGCTGACCATTCAGAAGTGTAAGGGGGACCAATATATGAATGAATATTAAGTCAAAGCAAAGGATATGAAAAATGAAATTAACAAGAGATTTTCTATAATTATAATTGCTCTGTTATTAAAGGGAAGTGTGTAGATTTTACTCATCAAAGTTTATCTCTAGTACTATTGTACCACTTCACTGACAACTGATAACTAGAGTTTTAGCACATTGTTAAAGGGACAACCTTTGACAACCGCCCCCCTGATTGGGGACTGAGAATGTGTATAAGGCAGGTTGCAATATCCAGTGTAAGACTAGATTAAATGAAAGATACCAAGAGGGGAACAGGTGCTGCCAGCAAGATAAACTACCACTTTCTGTGGCCCACTGCACTTCTCTTTCCCATCTACATCAATTAATTAATTCATCTGTGAGATGAGTAAAGAACAAAATAGAGTTTATAAGTGTTTTCTCAGCCGGCTAAAAATGACCACGGGTTGGATGTAGGGGGCGAAGCATATATTTAGCTAAAAAAGGAATGGCTTATTTTTTGTACTGGGATTCCAATTTGCAGACTATCCAATGAGAGGGCGGGTGAATGCAGTACAGCTAAGTGGTGCAATTCCAACAGCAGCTACTGTACATTACCAGTATCGGTATCGCCTCCGATACTGCCTAAAATGTAGTATCGGTATTTGGAAGTTCTGGAGTTTATGAACCGATAAAACATAATAAAGCCCTGAAGAAATTCTACGTTAAAGTAGTTTATTTTATGTTATTTTATCTTTTTCTGTTTTATCTGTCTGTCAAACCAGATAATAAAAGAAAGTTCTGTGGCATTCATTGTCTGAGTTTAACCTGAGGCAGCCCGACAACAAAGACAGAAATCATATCACATACCTACAGGGATAGTAGAATACAACTGTTAAAGCATAATAAAATATATGAGACACTGGTATCGGATCAGTACTCGGTATCGGCCGATACGCAAGTTCAGGTATCTGAATCGATATCAGGAATTAAAAAAAAAAAAACGGAATTGGACCGTCTCTAGTGGTAATAAAGAGAAAAGGAGGCAGAGAGATAGAGCTAAAGACTAAGAAGAAAGGCCAGCAAGGGAGTGTAGTTGAGTGGATAGCAATGGGACTTTAAACAAAAAGACAAAAACCTACAACTGCAGTTTGGTTAACCATCATGTCTCTTAATGAATGTTATATGGTATGTCTTTGATCAGAGCGGAGCTATTTGTATGATAGTCTCACCCCCAATTATAAGAGCACAATAGCTTCTCTTAACCAGGACAAAAAGTACAGTCAGCTCCACAGACATGCTCTTGTCCTAAAGCACCCTTTGTCCTCACTGCTTCAAATAAAGCTCATGCATTCTTCAAGACAGCCAGTGCTATCCTTTTATTCCTTTAGCAAACTTGATTCAGTAGTTATACATGACAAAGGAGAGTCCTTAGAGTAGCTGTCCCAAGAGTGTTAAGTGCCAATATTTCTGCTGTGTTGTTTCCCTTGAGGATGTGTATCTAAAGTGTAGATCCTATTACACAAGTATTTTTCTAGCAGAATAGCTGCTGAAGGTGTATTTTGGGTAAGACATGTTTTTGTGCTTGGCATGCATTGAAGTAATTACCTCAGATGTCCCACGGCTTTGGTGCGGACCAATGAGAGGATGATGTAGTCATTCTGCTGACCCTGGAACCTGTCCACTGTTGTCACCTGCACAGAGACACAAACACATTCATTATTGAACAAAAAACCCCACAAATATACACATACATATGTTAACTACAAAGATACGATAACTGAGCCATGGCAGCTGATGTATTTAGCGAAGTAAAAAAGTGTATGCATTTTAGGTAGGTGGAGGGATTTAGCTAAAAATATTTAGGAAAAGACTACTTTCTGTCTTAAATTCATCTTTTTCTTTCTTTTATTTGGGGGGTGGGGGGGAGATAAATGATGGTGCCTGTGTTTTCTTGTTACTGCTGTTATCGCTGCGGACCACATGGGCAGCAAGCGGAGCTAATTCGGCTTAGAGGGCATTTGCCGCCACTAGCTTCTTACCTGGGCCCCTGAGACTTGGGGCCAAGGTACTGGGGGCCACGCTGGTTGACTGGATCAGAGATTATTTCAGGGAGACAGATAATGAAAGTTTTTTATTCCCAAGCAAAAGCAACCTCGTGTCAGCCAATTTGCTTTTATACCCTGGTAATCCTGTCTTGCTAAGAAGCGTATTTATTCCTGTACATTTCACAGAGCTGTGTTGTGCCTTAGCCAGAGCGTACTTACATAATAAAGAAAACATACTGCACTTGCAACTTGATACAAAGCAAAGAAATTGAGATGCAACTCTGTAAAACTGAACCCATTATAAATAAAGTTCTAGCTGTACTGTATGTATAACTGCTCCTACAGCCAACATTTCATGAACATCAATGCTCAACCCATGGCAGTTTTTTTTTTTAATTTAGTCTCAAGTGCATATAGCTTGGACTTCTTTCTTGTCAGTGTATATTTTTTATTTTTTCTTCTTTAAGGGATAAGCAGGTTAGTTTATTATGATGGGCCCATAAAACCTACAGTGGCATCCTGTTAATATACTGTATTGAAACTAAAATAACAGTATTTAAAACTTTGATGGAAGCAGGGTGAATCTGCCACGGCCATCACTTATGTCATGTATACACGATTATACCTGTCTTATTGTATTGTTTTATTTTTATAGATCCTGGAAGTCCCTTTGCTAAACCCATCCAAAACCTGGGCAACAGGAAAAAAGTGTGTGTGAACGTGTGAAAGAGGGAGAGATGAGGCTAATGATGTAGTAGACCAATATTTATTTACATATCCCTGTTGCTATGTAGAACAGGTGCAGCACCAGAGGCGACAATATGTTGGTTTTACAGTAGCATGAGGCGTCGTGGGCTGTATGTTCAAGTCAAATGCTTAATGTTCAACTCAAACAGCAGCTGTATGCATGCATGCATGCATGCATGCACATGTTCTCACAAATGTTGCACAGACAACACGCCAGTATACGCTTTGTTGAAATAGGCTATAACTTTGGATTTCAAGGAGACATAACGGCATGGTTTTAACCGTAACGGTCCAACTTGTTTAGCAGAGATGGGACAATTTCACTGCTGGTGTACTCCTTGGAGAGGATGTGTGCAATGACTCCAGCCAGTTCAAGGATGTATAACGTTATATGAGCACAGACAGCCATTGGCCATCTATGTTACCGCGCCTTTCACAGACCAAGCGCCCGGCGCTTGTTTTTTGATTCAGAACAGAGTCCCTTCACGCCGTATTTATTGTGGTAGCCCGCGTTATCGACTTTAGCTTTACCTTCGGCCCATCGGTGATGCCCACACTTGTTACCTAAGACCGTTTATGACGTTTCTCTGACAGAGACGCTGATAGTTAATAAGCAACCAATATGCATCATCAACCACGCAAAAGATTAAAAACAATACAGTGAAAATCCGAGGGTTCAATATGACTGTGTATGGCCGAAATAGGTAAAAGTGATTTGATTTTACTTTTGTGTAATGTAGGGCTGCACGATTATGGCCAAAATGATAATCACGATTATTTTGATCAAAATTTTGATCGCGATTATTTTCACGATTATTTGTTGATTTTAGCCAAAACAAATTTTATTGTCACATAGGCTACTTATAACTGCGACAGGGAGTGTGATGGACGCTACTCACAGAGAGACGGCTGACTCATCATGAACGGGTCCAGCACGGGTCGAATGGCGGATACACACGTTGTGTGTATGAAACGTCTGTATCGTCACTGCGCTGCATTTTTATGAACTAGGATATTCTTGCCATGGGTCACATCTCTGGCCCAGGTCCAGCAGCTCTGTCTCACACGCTATTACTCTACCAACTAAAGTTAGTTGCATTCAATAACTTCTTCTGTGTTCTTCGCCGTGGCGGCCGCGATAGCAGAGTTACCATGGAAACACTGGTACAAATACAGGTTTAACCCTCATATTTAACAATATACAGCTGTGTTAATAAAAAATTAAAACTGTAGACAAATGTCAGATGTGGACCGCGCTGTGTGGCCGGGCGCAGAGAAAGAGGAGAAAGAGGAGAGGAGAATCCCACACAGGCATGGCTTTACAAGATGAAGGGTCACGTAACGCAAAATTAAACCATATCCATATAAACGCATTGCAGCGGATGCGAGGACATTAGCGCCGGTGCGTCCTAGAGGAGCTAACAGCTAACAACGCTATAGCACCGACTAGCACTGTCACTGCTGTTTCTGAAACAACAGACGACAAATGTTGCGTTTACTGGTAAACTGGTAAACCTTGATGCCGACGTATAACCGACTGCTATCTGTTGAGTTTTCCTCCCGTTACTCTGTCCTCTGGGACTGTCTACATCTTGAAGCTAAGATGCACGGGTGCATGAACTACTCTGACTGGCTCATGAGCAGACGGTAGTACGTAGATGGCTTTGCAAAAAACCCGGAGCGGTCTATGAATTACGCTTTAAAAAAAATAATCGCTCGATCACGCAAATTTGATTGTGGGAAGTCAAAATTGTGATAGCGATTAAAATTTGATTAATTGTGCAGCCCTAGTGTAATGTATATAAAAACAATTTTAAACTAAAATATAGACTCTTTTGGGAAAAGTCAGGTAGCAGCAGGATTGTATTTTTTTTATCAAGCAAAGTTATTACATACATACATTTTTAAAACGGTCAAAATGACCGTCATGACTGTTCTAGTGTTGAGAGAGGGAGTTATTCTTAATCCCACAGACAGCAAAGCCCAGATATAGAACCTACCTAAGGCATAGCATTTTGCATGGTGTTTAGTTATTCATGAGAAATCTTCCAGGGAGTGAATTACAGAGGTCATGTCATTGTGGCACATGTATGTCTGTGGATACAAAGCGACTGGTCAAACATGGACCTCTCTTCTCGTTCTTACTCACTCTATCCATCCTGCTATGTCTGATTCACGGCAGTTATTCCCTAAAATGTGCAGAAGGCAGACAGACAGATTGTCATATCCACATGTCTCAGGATTTCATATCTGTCTAAACAAAAGACATGCTGAAACATGTTAGGAAGACATTTCCCTATCTATGGCAACATATCTAGTTATAAGATATCCTGGTTCTGGTCACACAGTAAGACTTGAAAGTGTGTGTGTGCGTGAGTGTGTGCGTGTGTTTGTTTGCAGCTATGTACTGTATATTAATGAACGGAGGGATTCAGAAGGTGAACTCAAAGATTCAATATGCATACTCTTCCCTTTAAATCATCTACGGTATCCTCGACTGTTGATGTGCTTTCTGACTAACTAAACACAGCCACAATTGCTTAAAATTCTTACATTGTTTTGTTTCATTGCTTGGCTGCTAGTAAGGGATGGACTGTGAATTGGGTGGGATGAACAGATGCTGAATTTTGAATCCAGTTTGCATTTATGTAAGAATGTTTTGATTAGTGACTTGAATGAATGAACACTATTCCAGTGTTTAAAATATACAACACCAAAAAGAAAGCAAATTGGCATTTTCTGTAAACATTAATAGAGTAAACTAAAAAAAACATCATTAAACATGCATGAATGCAAAACTGCATGCATATGGATGGCAACGGTTGTGTTTGAGATTCAGTAGACAGCTTAGGCTAGTGTGTTTATTTGATTTTGAGACTGTGACTGGTGCTAACTGCCCTGCCTGTTCTTTTCTTACTAATTAACGTTATAGCCGCAAAGTGGGATGGCTGTTGACATTTGCTTGGTTTTAGCTATTGTGACACATTCTCAGACACACTGTGGACCCAACGCTCTGCACCATGACCTTTCAGCTGCTCAGCATTTTCCCGCAAGAGCCTCTTTCTTTTTCATCTCCCGCCCTCTCTGGCTCTATTTCGTCTCAGCAGCCTGTCATCCCTGTCACTTTATCACTAGGCATGCATATTGACTAAGGCCATGAGGACAATGAATGACACTTTATGTCTTAACATTGCTGGACATTTAACATGACCAAGCACAATATCTGCCTAGCTGTCCGAACAGAGAAGGCAAAGCAACAAGGAAGGTATGGTTGCACAGCACAAAATAAAGACACACCAACAGCAGATTAAAGATTCCAGCCCTGCAGGTGGTAAAATGCACCATAAACACAAAGACATAAGAGGGATTCACGTCCTGCTTGCTTGTTAGACAATTAATAAACAGTAACATCAGCAGTTTGTGTTCACGCCTTCATGCTTTAAAGGATAAGGCTGATGATATTCTATATTTTTCATTTCCAACTTCTTCTATTAACAAATACAGCATATTCCTCTGTGCTGTAGACCTTCATTTTGTAAAAACAATTATGTATTTGTGACCCATTTTGTAAGATTTACATCTTACATCAGGTTAAGCAAATGGAATGTATAAAGAGACAGACAGGTTTTGGTCTTTTCATATTTGACAAATTGAAAACAGCATTATCTATTCCATAAAAACCCTACAATATGAAGAAACTTAATTGTATCTAATATACTGTAAGTCTGGGCTGAACACTGCTGTATTGACATATACAGCTGAAATTTCCTTGGCCAGTGGGGAAACCATCACGCTTACCAATTTGGTACAATGACACGCCAACTGACTGGTGATGTGCTATGTACACTTTGGTCTTAAAACTTTCTCTGGCATGCCTAAACAGTCTGTGACATTGTAAAGTGTGTGAAAGGCTTGAAGAACAGATACCAAAGAAAAGTGAGAGAATGTGAGTAGGGAAAAATAAACGAGTGAGAGGAAAGGATAACCTGAGGCTAAAAGCATTTAGCAGTACAAACAGAAAATGGATGGGAAACTGTGCCAACCGGCTGCTGACTTAACACTGTGTAAAGGAAGGAAAGAGAGAAGAAAGACCAGAGGAGTAGGGGGGAATAATGTGGGCTGAAGACAATCCAACAGTATTCTTCAGGGATGAACACATGGAGACTACACCCACTTTTAAAATATGCACATTTAAATCCTTTCCTCAAACACACACAAAGACACACTCAGTTAGTTTAATTTACAGGAATGTAGTCAGCTGGTATATAAACTGTTGAACAGAGGGCACAAAGTGTCCTGCTCTATTTGGGTCTTATGACCTGCATTGGTCATGATGGTCTTATGATTTGATGGAGTAGGACAATAAAGGCCAGGACAGGAAAAAAAGTGAATAAAGAAAATACATAATCAGCTCATTAATTTTCCCTGCAAAAATCACACAGATCCACTTATTTCAAGGGGATACCGTATGTCACGATGCAAGTATGAGGCCCAATGGGAAAACTTGTAGGTAAAATGTACAAACCCAATTAAAATGCAAAAGAAGAGGAGATTGTGTATGATTGTGGTGATGGGAGGCAGAAACAGCAAAAGCTACGTGAGAATTAAGAATTGAAACTGT
>NC_045752.1:5671311-5675335 GCF_008692095.1 Etheostoma spectabile
TGTGTGTGTGTTGAAAACATGCCTGTGGGACTGTGGATTCCTTCCTAACAGGAGAGAAGAAATGTGTCTCAAGCGATATTAGAAGTGTGTACAGTTACTGTTTGTGGAATCAGGTGAAATGTGGTTGGTGATTCAGAGGTCTGGAACCAAAATAAATCAGTAATAATAAGTAGTTTTTCAGGTGTAATAAAGACCATCCTTGTAAGATAAGTGACAAAGAAAGTACTGTGTGGAGATTAAACAAAACAGGACTTATTACTGCTGTGCTTATAATGTATAGTATTACTGCAAGAAAGCTGTGTGATGATGTACCATTTGTTTGATATTACATTAAGAGATTTTGATTTTAGGCCAGTATTGAATATTGTACAATCAAATACCATAAACAAGCATCACATTCATGCATCCTTTATATAATAAAAAAGTGTTCTCAAATTTAATTTATATTTCATAAGGACATGCTTCTTATACTTGCTTTAATAATAATAATAAATTAAATAATTAAATTATTGGATGCAACTGTATGCACTGTTCCATTTGGTCAGTGTCAACTGGTGCACGTGTGTCCTCCTTACCTTGTTAGGCTGACTAAAGAAGGGATTGCCAGCACAACGCTGGTTGATGACGTCTCTGATCAGGTGTTTCTGTCCATTGTAGGTTGTGAGGATGCTGATGCGGTCAGCAGGGTAGCCCAGTAAACGCATGTACATGTACAAAGCGACAGTATACTCCGCCTCTGCCAGGTTCTTCAAAAGAGTAGAGAGAAAAGGAGAGGGCAAGATTAACATTATTATATTTTAACTATACACTGTTGTATAAGTAATGAGAGAAGGAAAAACAATAACGTTTGGGAATTACTATCTGTCAATTTGGTAATCTTGTAGTGATTCAAAGCAATCCGCTGAATTACCCAAATACACGGCTCTCTTTTACTATCAGCACAGCCTGGGCTGTCTGCTGTGTTTGCCACTTTGCTGTTCCCATTCTCTTGTACTTAAACATCATGCTCTAGCCCTTTCTTGCCTGTAAAAGCCCACTCATTCATGCATGAGTAACCATCTGATTTGGGTTGGAATTAATTGCCTTGGACAGAGTTCAATACCACCACTAGCTAGGCTGGGACAAAATGTCCCAATCTAGGATCCCCTACATAGCAGCTAGGAAGGTGAATGGCATAATTCTACCGTGGCTTTGATATTCCTTAAGCGAGGAATTACTGATTGAGTTTTTAGAAGTGTGATAAAAGGATGCATTATCAAAGGTGTCATTACTCAGTTTAATGGCAGAATATTATAACAATATACTACCAATATCACATGATTTAAATTTAACTAGGAAAGGCAAAATTATCAAAAAAAGGAGCTGGTTCTAGTTGTTTCCAGATTCTAGATAAAGATTGTTACAGGAGCACTTGGTACTTGAAAAAACTATTATACGTATATATGTACTATACTATATACATACATACATACATACACACACACACACACACACACACACACACACACACACACACACACACACACACACACACACACACACACACACACACACACACACACACACACACACACACACACACACACACACACACACTTTACTAAGTAGACTGAGACCTGCCCAGGTAGATAACATCCAAATTTAATTTTTTTTCTCTCAATCAACGATGTATGTTTTACAACACACCGAGAGCAGCGACCTCCAGCGCCTATGAAGTCATGCTGTGCGTGTGTTACAGCATCAACGCTTCACTTCAGGCTCAGTGGTTATCATTAGTAGTAGCATGCTGCTGGTTGTCTTGCCATGTATTAACAAACCATAGAAACGCCGCTGTAAAAGCTCCTTGAACATCATTTATCAAGGGTTTGGTTGTTACCCCTGTTCGCGGCAGTCTCCTCCACTCTATAGCTTTATAATGGATATAACTGCTAACAAAGCTAATCATTGCTAACCTAGCCTCAGATTAGATCTTAATGAATGCAACAAGGACATAGTTGTAGTAGCCTACAAAACAGCGTGTTTACGATCACCAAAACACAGATTAAAACCCTATAAAAAACAAAGATCTTAGTCTTATATAATGTAACAGGAATTAGGAGGAGACAGTGTTGAGATTTTTTTCAACATGTAACTTTTTATATGGATCATAGTATTAAGGTTAAGTTATATATAGTCATATAATAGCCTACTTGGGCTCCGGGTATTCACGTATTTGATTGGATGAACCATAACATTTGACAAACCAACTAGATTTAATTGACAAAGCACATGGCTACACTTGATCTGTATTATCTTTTAGTCTGATATGTTGTAATGTAAAATAGCTATATTATATTATATATTATATGTAAATGTTATGTAATCTATCAGTGTTTTCAAAATATAGTTGATCAACCTTCGTTTGACTAGTTTTTACTGAACCCAGCAATTGCGCCGTGCCATCACATCCTGCGCCACCAAACACCACAAGTAACTTCTCAACCTGTGGGAAACACTGACTAAATGTAAAGGCCAGAGTTGCATACATCATTCACCCACTTTACAATCAACAAATTCCCCAGCATGTGCATCCTGGCTCCAAGGCTACACTCTGCCCTTCAAATGGGACCAAAAAAGAAAAAAGGCAACAGCATGCATTATTCATCCAGTTTCAATTAAGCCTGTATTTCAGCCTTACATCTTTGATAATAATGTATGCAGCTTCATCAACAGTTCCTGATCCAGCTGCACTGGAGTCAACACATCAAAAACAATGTCATCCTTTGTTCTTCTTCCCCTATTACATCTCTCTGAATGACACAAATTCATAAAATTCAATGACCAAACCATGTTTTTTTACTGATAGAAATGCTATTCAAGTTTGGCAGGGAATGTAAGGTATTAACTGGTCCTTTTCAAGGAAACATATTTAACATCATCTACAAAACGTCGAAAACCATGGGAGTGATTTTGGAGGCATGTGTGGTACTCAATGGCCTCACCATGTTCATCCTGACTGTACCCTTACAGTTTAGTTGTATCTAAGTAGACACAGGGTTGGCCTTTCCAGCTTTCACTACTTGGTGTGTCCCCGGGGCCAGTTGTCAGCTCTCATCCTGACTGAAGCCTTGCAGCGCCGGGAGACTGAGGCAGACAGACAGATGTGTGCTAGCTGGCTAAATTACCATTAGATTAGTTGTCTATCTATAAAGTTACTAATGAATTTGTGCATTAGCCCAGAGTTGTTAAACGTGTTTAAAACAATCATACTAAAAACAACTGAGATTGTTGAACGATGTCGTAATCTTATGTTACCCACCAAGAATTAGCTAACGTTATAGACAAAGCATTAGCCTTAGCTACTTGTCAACCGCTACCTTTTTAGTAGGCTAACCTCAAAGCAACGCCAAAGCAGTTTTGGCTCTTCGGTCCCCCTACAGGTTGGAAACGGACTTGTCCATTAACATCAGTCTTATGTCTCATTCAAACATTATTTTAAAGGTACAAAAGAATCTTTGGTGTTGGATTGATTAATATTGAAATCAATCAACATCAATATATAAGGTCTCTGTTGTATTTCTGTGTTGCAAAGTGGCATGTAATCAATGACAAAACAATGCCATGTGGCAGAACAAAGTTAACGTAGCCTAATACAAAGAATTGAGGTTTGTATTGATCATGGGTCAAAAATCATGATACAAACCGAATTGTGGGTTTGGTGTATTGTTACAGCCCTAATATTTAACATACTAATCTAATACCCTAACGCCCCAGAAAACCCTAACAACAAAGTCAGACCTAACCCACTGGAGTTTGAGCCAATGGCTGGAGGCTCCATTAGGAGTGGAGAGAATGTTGGGAACAAACTGGGCAGAAACAGACGAGACAGAAGGGGAGAGAGGGTCGGAAATTGTGATGCAGATACAAATGCATAAGAGGTAATATGAGAGTAATAAATCTAGACTACCTGTGAGTAAAGCCCACAATGCTTTTTGCTCTGATGTTATTTAATATGTAGCTTGTGCAGAACAAAAGTATAATGTAT
>NC_045752.1:5675345-5675460 GCF_008692095.1 Etheostoma spectabile
TATGTATATTGTATCCTATTATTTCATATATATATTTATATTCTGTACGGTGTGAATAATTTTGCTGCTGTAACACCATAATTTCCCATATTTTTTGGGATCAATATCTATCTAT
>NC_045752.1:5675470-5676926 GCF_008692095.1 Etheostoma spectabile
ATCTATCTATCTATCTATCTATCTATCTATCTATCAAAAACTTATACAAACAAGCTTAGTGGCTGAGAAAAGCCATTTTCTAACAACAGAAGATGTGGATTTAGAAAACATATTACCCTTTATGAGCCATTTGACAACTTAGGAAATACTATCAATGGGCCATGAATTAATATGGAAAGGGTATTAACAAATGAGGCGAAGAAGCAGAAACAGACCTTTGGACTATGGAGTGTCTGAGTGCCAATGCACGTGTTTGTGTGTATGATGGTTGTGCAGTTCCTGTGTGAGTGCAAAGTAGGGTTGTGGCACTGTTTTTCAGCTGTGACAGGCATTCAGCATGCACTGGATACAATTGCTTCTCTAGTGTCCAATTTATCTCGTTAGGTTCCTAGGAAAGTGCACGTGAGAGTGTGTGTGCGTGAAAGGCATAGTCAGTGGTACTGGCAATTCCCTTGAAGAGCCTGAAAATGGCAACAGGAAAATGGATTTGAGGTTCATGTGACCTGGTGCCTCGAGAAGTGCACATGGTGTGGTTTAAGAACAATAAGAAGCTTCAGGGACATGAGCATGCAGTGGTGAACACTGCAGTAACATTTATAAAAGCACTGATATATGTTCATTGGCCATGATCCTATTAGCAAATCAGTGTCTTAATTGATGTATTTGCTAATTAGTACCTATTGTAACCATTCGACAAATAGACTTTTACTTGAAATCAAGTGTTGCTGGTTTTCTGATGGACACAAACTCTGTTTTGTCCTGGAAGTTTTTCTGTTTATTGTAAAATGTACAGTTTGTCATGTGTCTATTCTGGTTTTATCTTTCTTCCTTTATTAAAAAGGAACACAGTTTTTCAGAATCAGTAATAATCCATTTAAAGTAACTAGTTTCATGTTACATGTACTTATCACAGTTATGCTGTTATATTTGACAATATTTTTTGGGCTCCTGTGCTGGTGTTGTGCCAAAGAAAACGTTTTTATTTTAACACAGCCCTATCGACCCTGCCCTCCGCCCACACAGTCTTGAGTGTCTCAGCAATGTCATGATGAAACACAATCTGGCTCCTGGTGTGAAGGACAAACCCACTGGTCTGTGCTGGGCAGCCAATGCTAGCTACAGACTAAGCAGGTTTATGAATATATCATAAGGACCGGTAGCTAAACCATTAAACATTTAAAATGAATGAACTGCTGTACAACAACCAATTCCGAGGAAATGGAGGTCACGGAGGAATATGGTTCTCTGCTCTAGTGGAACTAAGTGTGCATGGGTATAAATTGTGCTTGAAAACTGCTACCCATTGAGTAACACAAACTATTTCTGCTTTTTCAACATTCTGTACAGATATATTGAATACTGTGTTGTATACTGTGCATTAGGGCTGAATTATATTGTGTTTTAGCATCAACATCGCAATGTGCGCATGCGCAGGACGTTGCGATGTTGACGCTAA
>NC_045752.1:5676936-5696558 GCF_008692095.1 Etheostoma spectabile
CTGCTTGATAGAAAAGTAAACTTTCACGGTTCTCCTTTTACATCCCCTTTAAGACAGGTAGCCATGTGGGGAACCTGTGTATGTGACGTTAGTCCGACGGGGTTTGTTATGGGAAGTGATGCTCTCCATGTGTAGAAAAGTACCGTAGGCAGCAGCTGCCGGTGACACAGTGATGCGCATAGTTTTCGATGGGTCAGTGTTTTATGTTTGTTGTAAATACAAACAAAATTAACTGATTAATGCAACGTAATCACAATGTCTCCTGGCCATTTCCCCCGCAGAAATCTGCTACCAGCCAGGCTGAAGCTAATATAGTTAGCCTAAAGAAACAAGGGGTCTGTCTGTCCCAGCTAGCGTTACGGTTCGGCGCTGCAACACTGAAAACGTAACACTAATTTACTACAGAAGCCTGTGTCTGATCTAACGTCATTTACACTGATTTAGTTGTTCTTAGATACACAGAGTTTGTTGCTAGTGCGTGTGACATGCAGGTCTGATCAATTTATCAAACTAACAAGCTGGCCCCCGCTAGTCAACCACAACCTGAAATTTAGAGGAAGCAACATGCAGTCACTGTCATTCACGTTAGCCTATATTGATTATTATATGAATAATGGTGTCATGCTAGTCAACCAGCGCATTTCTACCCAATTTCCCTCTCCAAAACCACTTCAGAAGAGTAACGTTAGTCACAGCGTTTACTTGCTTTGGTGTTTGTAAAGCAGTTCAAGTTAAAGTTACACAAAGAATAGTTCATATTAGAAAAGATTCTACTTCATTTTTTTCTTCTATGGAGTTGCACTCCCCTACAAAATCCCAGCAGTAGTTGAGAATGATTTATTATTTCCAAATAGAGCTATTTATGTCATCTTTTAAAAAATATATATTTTTTCATATTGCAATATATATAGCAGGGGAAAAATGTTGCCATGTCAGATTTTTCCAATATCGTGCAGGCCTACTGTGCGTTCACAGCTCTCCAAATAGAAGTAATGCATATATGGGTCTGTGTAGGTTCATGTTGTAGGCAGCAGGGTATTTACAGTTGAAATCATTTCTACCCTTAATATTCAATTTCAGTTTAGTTTTAGTTTTCATAATACATTCAAAGTTACTTTCTAAAAATTACTCATTTGATATTTCAGTTTTAGTCAGTTTTATTTTTGTTGTTGATTTCTAAAGTAGAAAGAGTGGTTAGAACTAATATAACGGGTAGACATCCATAGCCCAAATAACAGTTATAGTCTAACTGTGTTTATATTTGTGTACTGCGGTGTGCACTACTACTGACCTGGTAGAAGTAAGGGTTGGGCTCAGACTCTCCCACTCCATTGAAGTCCTCCACGTTAATTAACTGGAAGTCAAAGGTCAGGCCAGGGTTGGGCACCTGGAACTCAGGCAGTTGCTGAACATGAGGCAGGTTCCCCAGGTGTTTGTAGCGCCAGTTGTACAGGTTGCACAGGCTGTGGGACAGGAAGATAGCAACACATTAAGTCACATTATTGCCATATCCTTTTTGTGAAGAGACAGTACTAATCACTAAGATACTGCATCATGTATGAAACTGAGTTGGTCCAAACTGATTCTAGCTTAATGCTGCAGCAGGGTGACCCACCTTGCACGTGCACGCCCCTGTGCATCCAGATCTATGGTGGGCACTCCCAGGCGCACAAATCGAGTGAAGAGAGACTGCTCCATGTTGGAGTACTTCTGGAAGGCCATGTTCTTGATAACAGGGGGCAACTGGTGGTGGTCTCCAATCATGATCCAACGTTTCAGCCTGCTGTAGCCATCCTCTGGGTTCTGTAGAAAGGGGAAGACAGAAAAAACAAGAGGTAAGATCACCTATTACACCTAAATAAAATACAGGAGTGTGTACTAGTCTTATTAAGATGTAGGTAAAAGGCTTTGATATGTAAAGGTAGGTATATTAGCTGTATGAATTAAAAACCAACCTATATAGTCTAACCAATCACCACATGTTGTCCAACTTTATTCAGTAGTTTATGTAAAATCAGATCTTCAGCAGAGAATCTAGGTCCAGCAAGGCAGTGAAGCATGAAGGGCCGGTACATTTTTTTTCTACTAATGTTTATGTCATGCTGCCAGGTTTTGCTAATTAGATTTGGTTTATTTGGAGCTTGACCTCAGACAAATCTAATATACCAACCATGGCAAGTCAAGAGTTGATTTAATCACTGAAATAAGGGTTGAGTGGCCTGATAATGAAAGGGTCTTGGAGGAGGAGGAGGAATTAACAGTTTCACTGTGACATATACCTGGCATGCTCGGACTGTGACTCAGAGAAGAGCGATAAAGAGAAGAGCTCTGGCAGGGTTGTTGGATGGGCTTAATGAGCTCATCTGTAAACAGACATTAGCACTATCTCGGACAATTAGGCACAACTACCAAAGGCAAGCACCATTACTGTGTTTGGAGCCCATCAGTCAGACCTTAACAGAGAAACTCAGGTGGTAGAAAGCTGAGTTCTGAGTAAAGGATTAAACTAGGTTTGATTCAGAATTTATGACAGTGCTACGGCCTGGCAGTGAGTTTTCAGTCAAGGCATAATTACAACACACGCGTCCACAATCTTAGTCATGAAGCTTGCACATCATAAATGTAAGACTTAGTCTGAATAGGGTTACCTGTAACAGGAGGGGGATGAAGGTCTCGATCTCCAGAATCTGGGCAGCTTCTTCCATCAGGATGTTGTCATACTAATAAAGACAATCAGCAATTTCAACCAAGTACCTAAAGTAACTGCAGTAAATACAAGCATAGCAAGGTTGTTGTTTTTATGTCAACTGAAAAGAGCGTACCTTAAATCCCAGCTCCACCAGGTCATGACGTTTGAGTGCAGCATGTGTACAGGTCATGGCAATGATTTTGGCTTCCTTCACAAGCAGATACTTGGAGCGGTCCAGTCCACTTCTTAGCAGCTCAAAGGCCCTAAACTCCTAAAGGATGGACAGGAGAAAAGGTGAGGATCCTGCACACAGAAGTGTAGCAGCAAGAAGAAATCAACAAGAAAAAGCAACGTCCTAAAAGGGTATTGAAAAACTACTTGTTTCATGATCTCTGGGACAATCATGGATTTAAATAGATGTGTATTTATCTAGTTCTTTTAACTTTTACTTTAATGTTTTATACGGTGGGCTGTTGAGGGGAAACGTAAATGGCACTCTGACAAAATGTGAGATGATAAGATAATAGGGTGAAATAATCACACACCCAAAAGAAAGGTACACTTTAATATACAGATTCAGTTGTGTCACAATTAAAAAAAAGTTAAGTGTAGAAAACTCAGTGGCTTAACCCTAGCAGTTTAATAGCTCCACCTCTTTTTTTGCTTCCCCATAAATCCAAACTTTCAAGACAAGTCATTCATAAACGAAGGGATTGGCAACCTACTCGCCTTTTCATTAAACATATTGTTATCAACATAATCCCTCTGCTTCTTATCCTTGTTAGGAAAAGGAAACTGTCTCCCCATTTTTACATGATGCAGTGTAACAGAGGTCAGGAACCCACAGGGTTGCTCTAATAAGAGTAGTCTGGGTGTAGTTTGCTGTTCAAAAGCTACAGCTTGAGAAGCTCTTTAGCACAGATTTAGCCAATATCATGGCACTATGAAAACCACGCTGTTGGGAAAAGCACAGAGGGGGAATATGAGTCAACAGGGGTGCTATATTCAGGTTACCACACTAGCTATGTAGGGGAAGGGAGAGAGGAAGGGAAGGCAAAAGAAGTAAACTCGGACAGCACTGGGATGTAAATATTTAATGCGTTACTATTTTAGCATTAATATTAAACCAATCAAAACATGCAATATTGATGGGATCTATTTTTAACCCCGTGGCTCCAGAGTGGTTGAAGGGTGAAATCAAGACGGTAAGGATTCACTGACACTGAGAAGAGAGCGAAGAGAGAAAAAAAAGTGAATAGCGGTAAAGATGTGGTGGGACTGCAGAGGAGGAAATAGGAGATGTCTATACAGGAGGAACCCAAGAGGCACACTTTGTTGCTGTCTGTCTAGCTAGCAATAAATCCTTTGGATATTCCTATGACAGCTTATTCCAAACTGATTTTAAATTTGAAGAGGCATACAAATAAGCAAATTCAGCAGAATGTTGCTTTGTCTACCCTGCACCATAGACAGGAATACCTCCTAATAGGTGTACAGATTTCACTGCAGCATGGGTGAGGCTGAGGGAGGAGGGAGAGGTGCTGTGATGCAGTGATACAGAGGCCAGCCAGATAAATCAAGGTCACCACACATGTTGGGATATTACCTCCAGCCAATAACTTCTTTATTGCTTTTCTGAGACTTTCTCTGTGTTCCAATAAATCTGAATTGTTATTGTTATCCCTATAGAAACACTCAATGGACCGAGTAGGAATAACACATTCAGCTGTTTGCAAGTGCGAAAGATTGTCAAAAAGAGTGACAGGGAGAGTAAAAAAGAAAAGTGGTAATAGTATACATTACTTTGTTGTACTGCTTATCTTTTCAAAATGGTCAGCAATCATATCTAATCATATCCAATATAAATAGTACCAAGTACTGTTAAGAATATTTTGTAATGATTCACTCTATAAACTGAATCAAAAGGAGAGGTGATGAAAACTCAGAGAAATGCAAAAGTGGCAGAAGTACCATCAAATACAGCTGACAACCTGTGTATGTTTGAGTAAAAGAAGGAAGGGGATATGTTTACCTCAGATTGAGAGTAGTTCTGTGAATGCTATTTGTTGCTGTGAGCATTTGAATGTAAACTACATTGAATTTAACTTTTATGACATATGCACTATAAATAAAATTGCCTTACTGCACTGAAGTAACCTTTTTACGTCCCACTGGGTGTTGTTCAGCGGGGAGGGATCTAGTACACTGTCTCTCTCTGTCTGTGTGTGTGTGTGTGTGTGTGTGTGTGTGTGTGTGTGTGTGTGTGTGTGTGTGTGTGTGTGTGTGTGTGTGTGTGTGTGTGTGTGTGTGTGTGTGTGTGTGTGTGTGTGTGTGTGTGTCATTCTTACCTCCAGCTGGGTAAATATTTTCTTGATGTGGCGGTAGCAGCCCTCTGCGATGTCCATTTCCTCTTCATATGACCGGCCCTTGAACACAGGCTGGGGGGCGTTGGAGAAGTACTTGTGGAAAGGAAAGTGTGCAGCCACAGCTTGCACCTCCACCGTCTTGCCCTGTTTAGGCTTGACTTTGCTCATGTACTCTTCCCAGCGAGATATCACCTGTGGTAGAGAGGGAGAGCAGACATACAGTACCCTCGGAATGTAAAGAGGCTGAGCTCCAGTAGTGATAGTCTGTGTTTAGTGTGTGTGTTTGTGGCTTGTATGAATTTTTTTTGTGTGCTCACACAAATACATACCTGGAATTGTACCTTGTACGATTTCATGTGACAAATAAGACGTATTGATTTTTTTGAATTGATTGACTGACAAACAACAAACAAGTGCCTGAAAGGTGGAGTGGGTTGGTGTGCATGACTGGCGGTATTTAAATTATACTGACAGAGAAATCATACCTGTCCACACCAAAGGACTGTGGCAGAACAGTAGTGTTTACATTTGGACAACAACAAAATAAGTGTTTAATTAATGACTTGATTTAGCCACAACATAAAGAAACACAATAAGGTACTTTTGGATAAGCATGAGCTTTGACTTACGTAGATGATGACTTTCTGAGGTCTACCAAAAATGCAAGCACACAGTGGGTGTTCTGCATGGCTCTTCCCAGCCTGTATTTTCTCCATTATAATTTGATTATAGCAACAAAAATGAACAAATGAGAACTGATAGCCTCACTAGTATACAGGTGCTCCTGCTGAGCATTTAATAAACCAGCTTCAACCAAACAGCAGGGAAGCCTAGTTCTATAAATACCCCTATGAACAACATTAATGATAACATTAACTAGTCTACTACTGGACTCAGCTTAATTGCACTATTAAGATCAACATCAAAACTGCAAGTATGTCTACATATACATTGTTATCATTTATCACTGACGGCGTACTCTGCTAATGGTCAAAGATTCACAACTCTCAGCTTCTTGACATTTACATCTTCAAATGTCACAGAACCAAACTGTTGGCCAGTTTTTAGAGCTAAAATGAACACAAGAACTATACTAAAAAAATGTGTGGGTTGAGAATCCAGTCTCCATCAAATTAATGAGGAACCAAAGTGCTGTGTGTGTGTGTGTGTGTGTGTGTGTGTGTGTGTGTGTGTGTGTGTGTGTGTGTGTGTGTGTGTGTGTGTGTGAGAGAGAAAGACAACTGACAGATTATTTCTGGCAAAGTGCAAATATCGCAGCCTGAAATCTTCAGACAAACTCTGACACTAACCACCATTGTATCAAAGTATTTTCTATGACTTTTATTCACCAGTGAAGCATGTGCTAAAGAATGGAGTTTGAGCTATGAGCATCACTAAAAACTATGTAACTGGCATCTTTATACGGCTTTCATATGTCTGTGATGCGAAAATATTGGATATTAACTTGAGCTCCCCATAATACTGACAATGATCGCTACACACCACACTTCTTTAGATCACAATCAACTATAATGTCTATTTTAGAAGCCTTCCAAAGAAGCATAGGAATAAAAGTAAGTAGTTGTCTGCAGTGGCATTTCTCTTGCAACATGAAAGGACATTGATAATTAGGCAACAGGAATAAACAGCATAGCTTGAGACTCTTTCTAGGGTATTTACAGTCTATGCAAAAAGAGCAGTGTGTCTGGGGAATGGAAACTTTGATAATGTCTAGGTTTGATTGCCGTGTATATATCCAAGGAACAGGACAGGCAATGCAGAATCCATTCTAATTAATTCAGCAAAATATCTTCTGTATCCCCTTAACACTCTCTCTTTGAAAATCAATATTAATATCAAAACACATATCCAGGATTTTTAGAGGTAGAAAAACATCTAGACATTTTAAGGTTTGTTTTGCTAAACATGTATGCAATTAGGAATTTTTCTTGGACAGTACACACACTCTTAGCTTGTTGTAATATTATGCACAGTATGAACCGATGCTAAGTGCAAAATCAGAAGTATAGACTATGTAACATTGGCTGACAATTACATTTGGAGATTTTCTGCACATTGCAGAAACATATACACATACAGTTTTAGTGTTACCTGGTAGAGGTAGAAGTGTCCAGCAGTCTCACAGGTGTAAGAAACATCCCCTGGGACATCCAAGCTCTCCTGTAATCTCCCCACTTCTCTGAGGAGCTCCAGTCTTCTGGCTAGGACATAGTTTACTCGGCCATATCTGGAGAGAGACAGCACAGCATAGTTAGTCAACAATCTGCAAACAGTTTTCTATTTATTATTACTGTAGGGACAAAAGATTAAGAATGGTACAATGATGTAAGAAGATTAATGTTTAAGGTTCAAATGTTTCTAGAATTAAATGCACAATCAGATGGTGGTCTCATTTCAAAAATACACTCTGCTAATGGTGTTACGCTAATGTCATGTAAACTTCTGATGCACTGAGTAATCAGAAGGACTATTGTCTGTTCCTGTGGTCCAGTATCAACTTCACCACAAAACAACTGGTGTCATGACCCAGGTTCATCGATGTACATGCTGGTATGGCAACCCCGACAGAGACCTCAGACAAACTACTGCATATAACAAACCAGGACATTTCTTTTAATTGTGGATTCAGACACTGATCATCTGATATAGATTATTTTCCTCTGTGGCATCAGCTTATTAAAATGGCCACGAGTGGATTAACAGAACAGAGTTATAAGTGATTATGTGATTTTTTTATTTGTAGAATTTTTGTTGTAATTACTGATATTGTGTTTGCATCATTGGCTGCAAGCAGTTGAGAAAAAGCCTGGTCATGTAAAAATATATTGTAAATATGACCCAATGGAGAACAAAGGTTTAAAGAGGGCAATGACTGTCCTTGACTGTACACAAGGTTTGTTTAGGTTCTATCCTGCATCCTACTATGCAGCTAAACAACACTACTAAAAAGCAATTATCAGGTGGCACAGGACAAGCAGCACACAAGAATACAGGAAGTGGGAGGGGTCACAGGGTAAAACTAGAGGTGATCTCTATTTTTAGACCATCTGCAAACATCCTCAGTCAGCAGATGACTCAAAGACAGTCACAGTGGACTGCCTGTTTTGCCTGAATAAAATTAAATAAAACTGTGGAGTGACCTTGCTTTCCAGGACCTGTAATGAATTCAGCTAATGAGAGAGAAACCCCAGAATAGATATTTTCTCAGGTGTGAAAAACAGCATTTATCGACAGAATTGCATTTTTTTTTTTAAATCCCATAAATATAACACTTGCACACAACAGCAACAACTGTACTGAAATCTGAATGTGGATGCTGCATTTCCTTTCCAACAAAAGCAAAACTGATATCTTGACATTTTCTTGACAAAGAATTAGGGGTGTGACGAGACACCCAGCTGAAGAGACGAGACACGAGATTTTAACACCATTTTAGAGAAAACTACAATAAAAGAAATAAGACTGGAAAAATAGTCCTTTATTCAATTGAAAGTCTGAAGAACAAAAAAACAAGCACGAATAGCTTTTGCCACAAACTCAGAGAACTGGCTTCTCTTCTGTATAACTAACAGTATTCCATATGTATGGTTTGGGATGTAACAATTACCGGTGTAACGGTAAACCACTTGCGAGATCACGTCACACCTCCACCTCTTTTTTGACCTAGAACCTAGGGTACAAATATAAACCTTCCATATCTGAACATATGACTTGGTATTTCTTGACAATCTCCCCTATACAAAAAACCAACATGCACTCCCTAAAATCTCATTAAAACAGCAAAAATTAATCACGAAATGCAGGGAGGCATTGATAATTGATGGTGATGTAGCCTTCTCTTTGTCAGGCATTCGGGGGGAGCACTGCCTTCCATTTTGCATCTTGTATACAGTGTTAATTAAAACTCTCTGGCTCTCTCCTCTCACTGGTGTCAGTGGGGTGGAAGGAGTGTGGAGTCTGCATGTTGTTATGAGGCAGCCAGGCAGGCGGGAATATATTAAATGCTGCTAGCTTAAGCTCTTTCTTTTATGTCTTAGTTATTTGCTGCATAATTAAAGAATGTAACAGACTGCTTCCATGTGCAGACACCTGTTCCCATACACTGCTATTCATTCTACAGTCATACCATCAAAGTGAGCAGTAATCATACACAGAGTATAGCAAATGGGCGATGTATCACCCTTCCCTTCCTCCACTGAAAGTGTTGCTAAAAGCTATAGGGTGAAATTTGCTCAGTGCCACAGATGGATAAGGTGGTAATTACCAATGTAGGCTACAAGGAAACATTATATAGTAACAGCCTAAAAACTTAATATTCAATAACACTGCCCCATTTACATTTAGGAGCAGGCTAAAAAACTTTGCAAGCAAAAAAAAGAAGGTTCTGGCAGATTCATCTAATAAAGGTGTTGAATATAGCAACAGTCATGTAGAACTGTAAATGTTTTGGGTATCTCTCTTTACCAAGTCTGCCATGAGTGCTTATAGTGCGCTGCCCCCAAACTTCTCTTTTGGCTCACTCTGTGTCTGTCTCAGTAGTAAAGACTGAGTCACTATCCTTCAAGGCAACACACACACACGCACGCACGCACGCACGCACGCACGCACTCACGCACGCACGCACGCTCCTGGCTGAGCAAAATAAAACATAGGAGAGGTTCTTATTATTATTTACTTATGTGTATTTATTCATTTAATTATTCTGTCTTATTGTTGCAAATGTATTATTTATTAAAAAGGCCCAATGTATTCCTGAACTTGAAAATTACATTAATATAGCAACTTCCCTGTTCAACTTATTTTAGTCTCTCTTTGCCAGACCATCCTCCACATGCTGCGGAGGAGGGTCTGGCTAGTCCACACAGCATTACAGAACAGGAGAAAAACATGCTCTGGTTTATTGGCATTTGACCGATAGTCTAGCTAATTGTCTCAATTTATCATGCAGAGATCTGAAGAGCAGTTAACCATAGTCCTCATAAATCAGCCAGTGTTTAAAATTCTAACACAAGGAAAACAGGAGGAAACGGACATTGGCAAAAAGACATGCATCCGGCGGAATTTCCGGCAAACCCAGAAGTAGAACATTGTGGATAGAGACTAAATTTAAATCAAATGGATCTAAACATTTTGTTTAAGATTAAAATTACTTGGCCATTACATGGAATATTGTGGATTAAGCACTTGTTTGTTTAATGAATGTTTTTACTTTGGTCAGCCATAACTAACTACAGAATTACTGTATGTTATTGGTATTTGAATTAAGACCAATTCTTAACAAGTTTTCATCAAAAGGTTTAGAGCGAGTGACTTTGTACAAAATTGTTTAGGAAATGTGTAATTATTAGGGATATCAAAATTAACGTAATTAACGAGTCAACGAAAATTCCTTTTTTTAGCACATGATTAGCGCATGCGGGTTGTGATTTGGGCCCGCTCAGTACTTTGGGAAATCATGAAGTGAAGCAGCAGTAACGTTGATGGCTAGCAGAAACAAACCTCTTTGAGCTGAAATAGATATGCCAAGTTTAGTTTCAAAGCCCTTCCAGAAGACTAAAGTTATACAAAAAACTTAAAATATTGTTTAGTTAAAAGGATGTTTCAACGATTACCATTAAGCTTTGCATCAATAGAAACCCGGTAGTATTTTCGAATGACTGTGCTTCCCTCCCTCATGTCTTGCTGAGACGAGATATCTCTGTATAGAGCTCAACAGTCCTGCCCAGAGCGGGTTCCGGAAGTAAAAATACAATGCAATTTCTTCCATTGACAATTGGAGTATACGCCATAAAATTGTAACCGTCGATGGTAAGACTTAAAAGCAGCTACAACATTACTAAGTGATAGTAGATGCTCATATAGATGCCAAAGGTTCATGGGGTCCCAACCTTGTTTTGAAATGAATGTCTTATTTGCAATGTCTGGGATAAGTACTTCATTACCCACAATCCTAAACAATCCCACAGTAATGCCTCTGATTGGTGGAACTCATGCTTGTGAGGAGGGGGAGATGTCGATACCCGATCTGTTCCCCGCTCCTGCCGGGAAGCTAACGTTAGTTTAGCTAACAGCTAATTTGGCTAATCATTAGCTGACTGCTTGATTCATTCTAAAAAAAATGTTAACTCAAACTAAACACTGGGAAAAACAGGCTATAGCTGACAACTGTTATATATTTTATCAATTAGTTTCAGGTTTTATTTTGATGGTCTTTTAAAATAATTACATAATGGCTGACTCTGCTAGCGGTTAGCCAAATTGCGCGGTGGTTTATGGGATAAGTAGTTCCTTTGCTCAATAATAAAAATATGTACACAGTAAAATGTTACATTCAGGTCAATATGGCAAGTTGTTGATTGGTGGGCTTGAGTTTGCCATATTATGCTTTCAGCATATTTTGTGAGCATACACTAACTTTGAGGTTATTCTGGATAATATTCTAGACAGCATTTGTTACAGTTTTGGATTGGGGCAATAGAAATAAACATTTGCATAAAGCAAGCATATTTGTCTGCTCCCATGTTGACAAGAGCATTCAAACCTTGAAGAATATCACTTTAAAGTACATTTAGAACAGATTAAAAAATGTGTGGCTAATATTTTTAAATTTTAAATATTTTCATCAATGGACAGCCCTAATATTTATGTATCTAGCCATCCCTGGAAGATCTTTTCAAATATCATGATGTATCTACCTATGACTCTCTACATGGCTTGTTGCCATCCTCCTACTAAGAATGGAATGAGGTCAGTTCTTGTGGTCCAGACCAGTGATGAGAGGGTTAATCAGACAGGAATTACTTCTAAGTGCAGGGCTGTAGGGAGAGATCCCTTACACTGGTGGAATGGCTTGAGGGGCCAACAATGCCTAATGGAGATAAACCAGGTCCATGCCCTTGCATATGGGAGTATCAAGGAGCCATGTCACTGTGTTGGCTCAGACTGATTATGTATGTGGGCAGCTGCACTGCTTTTGTGTATGTATGTGTGTGTGTATTGTCCGCTTTGATCAAACTGAAAGGTTGCCACTGCAATGTGTGTGTACTTTATGTATGTAACCATTTGTACAATGCATCACAGATGCATGTGTGAATTTAAGTTGTCTCAATTATCACAAGTGCATTTCTGTTGGGTTCGATTGGGTCTGTGTGCCTGTTCCCTTTCCACCTGTCCCCTGCTGTTATCACCTGCTAAAGTCCTTCTCAGTCTCCAGCTCCTCTTCTCCGTGGCCCAGACGCAGGAGGTGGCGCTCATCGATGTCTAGAGCCATGATCTTTTCAAACAGCTGGTTCAGAGCCTGATGAATAGAATAAACCATGATCAGACATGGAAAATCAGTACATATAAACCGGTTTTGACTTGTGTCTTTTTCAGTATTTATGGATTTGTTTTCATTCTTCATACAGTGGTGTTTGTAATATATTTTAGGTAGTCATAATGCTATCAAGCACGTGACTATTCTTGTATAAGGAATGTAAATGAAATTGCAGGAGAATAAGATTTTTTGTCATTATATCCAGCAATGCTTTTTGCGGCCAAGGTTCCTTTTGGCACTGGTGTAAAACAACAGCAGATTACTTTATGATTAAATTCTGAGGTGAGAGGACCGGGTCACAAGGGAGCTTAGATATTATTTTTTCCTTTATGGTTGAAATATAGTCATTGCCTGATTAATGGGCAGTTCTGAGTACAAGCCCTAAATTCTCCAGACAGCTTCACGGTTTCTTTGAGCAGGGTGTTTTCATAGCTTAGAGACGTGCTGAGCCGGTTTGGATGTAAATGTGCTGTGTGTGTGTGGTGGGTTAACCTGGTTAGAATGTGTGACTATGAGGGTCCTCTGCTCAGGAAAGTTGTGATAGAGGTTGGAGATGATCTGAACAGCAACATCTGTCTTTCCGGTACCTGGTGGTCCAACAACCTAAAGATACAGCAAGAAGCAAAGAAGGGGGGTGGGGAGAAAGAAATGGAAACAAATTAACAGAAAGAAGCAGAAGAAACGCAAAATCAGAAGTTAGGTTGCAGGGGAAAGGTGCTTGCCTTGGAGACACCCTAGTGGTTGTGACAGCTAGACCCTGGGCATGTCAGAACGGGCTAGGCTGGAGCCCCATTGTTGGCTGTGCTCAGATATACAATGCAGTAGAATGGGTAAAAACACAGAGCTACTGAAAACGGAGAAAAGCTATAGGAGGCATAAGTATCGTTCAAGCCTTCCTTTTCTTTTTTTTCTTTTTTACTTGTCATCTGAATCTGAATCTGTCAGCGGTGTCTATGTATACAAGATACCATGATAATGAGCCTTACGTTAACTGGGGGAATAGCATATTATTTACTAAATAAATATTCATGTAAAACTGTCTTAGATTGGGTATTTCAGGTGAGTAATTTCTGCTAAATAAGTAAGCACACGTAGATATTCTTGCATACATCAGAAATATGTAGATAATCAGTTTCCTGGTTCCCCTACATAAGAGGTTGTGTGTGTTTGTTATGGCTGCTAACAACACATGCAGAATAATGCAGAAGAATGGAGAAAGGCTTGCATGTAGAGTTGTTTTTTATGACTCTGCCAACTTGCAATATTTACCTAGATTAGCTGCACAATAACTTACTCAGATCCTGCTGCCGGCTTCCAATCACCACATCAGAATAGCAGTTTTGTCAAAACAAGTGAGTGTTACACTTCAGTTCAGATGAAAACAACAGGCTAGAATGACACCCAGCTGTAATACGTGTCATTTTGTGTGGTTGACAATGCCAAAATTACAGAGAGGATTTCAGCAAAATCTTGCATCAATCTAGGAGATAGGGACATCAAACAACAGCTTCTTTACTGGTATGGAAAATCCCTTGGTGTACATCACTAAGATTAATAGTTGCAAATCTTTGGCTTTATACTAGCAAGTAGGAGTGGCGTGGTTCACAAAATACACGGTTCGGTTTGTTTCACGGTTTTAGGGTCAAGGTTTTCGGTTCTGTACGGTTCTTGTTATTTTTTTCTTTTAATCTTTAACACTACAGAAATTTACTTCATTGTATAATATATAGCTTAATTATCCACAATGTAGGATACAGTATTAAAAAATAGTTGTATCATGTGATCATGCATAAACCGAATTTGACTTGACTTTAAGCACATTATTGGGACCATCCTTATGGAATGCAGGTGAGATTTTGATACAGCAGAGGGAAGACATTGATGATTTCAACAAGCTTTTGATTTATTTGGCAAAAAAGGAGAACGTGTATTGCCATCTACAGGAACTTTTGTGCCTTTTTAACACACAAAGATTAAAATATTACAGAATAGCAATTGAAATAACTTGCATTTATTAAATTGCCAACTTTAGTGTAGCTCTTACAAAAATGTTAGCCTTTAAAAGAAAAAGAGAAACTCTTAAAGCTCAGTCTTTTGAATAAGTCAGAATACTTTAAACATAAAAAAGGAAACTTGTTTTGGGGAGAATAAAACTACTCTAGGCTGAGTTTTACTAGTAACCTTACCAAAAGCAGCTCAGGAGGCTGCAAATGTTGGTATAATATGAAAATGGCTGGTGGATTTAAGACAAAAAAGAATAATTTATTGAATTAATCAAATGTCTGTCAGTGGCTTGTTGATATTTACATTGTTAGTTCATTTCCTATACTTGCCTGGGACACACATTTATATGGTCTGACAAAGCACTTATTGGACTTTAACTTATCATTGCACTTACAATAACAAGCATAGCTACCCTCAATTTAGGTCATCCTGTACGTCTCTGCTCTGTTTCTTCCTGCATCCACCGTGTGTGTCTGTGTGTGTGTGTGCGCGTGTCAGTTGCGAGGGAAACTGAGCAGCCCCGCCCGCTGCAGAGAGTCGACAGGATTGGAACAGCAGCAGCTTTCAGCGACGAGTAAAGAAATGTTACCGTTTACAATAATGTTTAAATGTTTAAACGTTTTGCACGGTCTTTCACTGTACATTTTTTTGTTAACTTGTCCACACGTCTTCTTTAGCGTAAAAGGGAAACACACTGTCTGAGGTCACATACAGGCACGAGGCTACATTGCGAATGTGTCGAACCGTGCGACGCACACATGCTCCGAACCGAGACAAGCGCAGGGAACGGTTCAGAAAAGCTGGAACAGTATGCATCTACAGTATCAGCAGTCACTGGACTGACTAGAGGCTTTGCACAAACAGCATCACACTCCTAGATATGCATGAGGATTTTATAGGGATGGGTTTAACACATAGCTCTTCCTTCTAATTAGGTCTACTACTATGAACTTTCACATTTTCTATTACCTGTAGAAAAAAGTCAGAAACAAGAAAAAAATGAAACATTAGGATTGACTGTGCTGCTATCAACTTAATCTTCTAAAGAAAAATAGATAGAGTGACTACAAACAGAATTATTCCATGAAAGCCAGATATCCATGATAACTACTTATTCTTAGGTATGATTGGTTGGAGATGGTTGAAATGTCAAACCGATCATTTAGATCTTGCAGATCTTCTGTAGGTAGCTTCTCTTCAATCTTAACTTATGTCAGAAATGTACACAATAAAACTTAAAAAAAACAAAGTCCTTACCATGGTGAGTCCTGGCTGCATCCCGGCTCGAATGGCTTCAATCTGAGTAGGAGTGAACTGAATTGTATTCCTGTAAGACATGTAGATTGCTGATATAAATATATCAAGTAATTAGTCAGATTTACTTAATAGCCTTGACACCATCCAGACATTTGTGTTCAAAAGCTTTCACTAGTTTAAAAAAAAAGAAAAGAAAAAAAGATGCCTAATGCCGTAAGTTTTGTTGAGTTGTTTTTTGAGACCATCTTTAAAGATTGTTGGGCGTCCCCAAAGGCCTCGTTGTTCAGATCAACATTTAAATATCAAAAGTGCAAACTGGAAATGCTAAAACACCACCAGATGAGTCTTACATTTTTATGAAGGGCAATTATTTTGTGGTGTTATAATTAGTACAGGCGTATTAAAGCATATTCTGTTCACCTTTAATTGGATAAAAAATCCCACCAATAAATGTAGGCATAACAACAACCAAAACAGCACCAACACATTACATGAAAAAAAGTCAGAGGACATACCATGGAGACAAGCATGGACAAATGTCAGGACCAGATAGTCAGGGCTAGAGTAGGGCACCTATAATAAGCATCTGTGCGGTTTTATAGAAAAACAACGTTTTGGATAGACGTTAAGGACTTAAGGTACGCTCAGTACACTGACCTCAGAGAGAAGTCAAGGTTTGACCAAACACTGAACTGAAACATTTGACCCCTAACTTTGTTTAATTGTGAATCGGAAGGCTTGAGTCTTAGCCTTGACCTCTCACCGTTTGGGCTGGTTGTAGGGATATGGGCCACGGTTGAGGGTGACATAGGGCTCAACAATCAAGGTCATGTCCTCCTCTTTGTCTTCCACTTCATCATCAGCCTTTCTCTTCTTAACTTTGTCTGCTTTGTTTGAGATGGGAAACGTGATTCTGGTAAAGCAAAAGGAAGAAGATGGATTATTATAATAAAATATGATAGAATGCCATATGTATGTATTAGCATCTGTGTCTACTAAACAAAGTATACAACATCAATTCAATATTATATTATTGTCTATAATTTTACTTTGATCAAGGTAAATCAACCTCAAAAAAATGTTATCTTTATGATTTGATTATTGGATCTTTGACTTTCACCTGAAAGGGAAGACTTGCAGATCGGGGTTCTCCTCGGTGACCTTTATGGTGTAACCAGGGAAACACAAATGTAAATGGTCCAGGGACAGAAAGGTGTCATTGAAGTCCAATGTGGAGATCTGGTTAGGCATTTTGGAGTAGTGGGCACTGCCTGGGTCGCCATAGCCGAGGATGATGTCGTGAAGCCAGTCTGGGACAACACACTCTGTGTTCATCAGGTTTCTGATGGTCTCTAGCACTGCCTAAAACAGAGAGAGAGAGAGATAGAGAAATGTGAGCAATGAGGCACAGACAACAGACAACTATCCCACAAGAGGTGGTTTAGCTGGATAAGAATAACTTTGTGGTGGGCTGATGGGACAGCAGGTAATTTGTATGTCTGTCAATTATATTTTAATGAACTGCAAACTGTCTTAATACCCTGAGCATCAAACACTGGGTAGCGGAACTTGTTTACTTTTATCTATGTCACACATCAAAGATGGAGAAGAATGTTTCTTGAATACCCATTAGTTGCTGCTCTTTTCAAATTCATAAAAAAACAAAACTTCTAATTCATCTGTCATTGCTCTGGCTATGAAAGACATAAATGGGTGTGCCAAATTGGAAATAGCAGATTTGACAAAGCTGCAATAAGAAACTCTCAAAAAAAGGATGAGATAGACAGCAAAAGGCTTTTGTTCATGATTAACATTCCCAAAAAAAGTTTAACAAAACACAGCAAAACAACATAAGATAAGATATTAAACAAAAGTTTCACACACTTGCATGGATAACTTTACTATGACCTGATTTGTAGAAATATTAACAGATGTATCTCTCTTAACAGCAGTTCTGCTGCGGGCACCTGGTTGTTACACTGACAATATAACATGGCTACAGAAAGCTGTACTATACAATGTTGGCTTGCTGCCACAGATGGTTTCTTAAAAAGGTGAAAGAGGGGTGGAGGTACATTTCACATGAATATCTTCTAGTGAGAAGTGTCTCCAACCTTACAGCTACAATACCCAAGAGAGAATAATATGTGTGACACATAACACATATTAGTAGTGTTGGTAGGACCAAAGCTCAAGGTCTGAAGATAAAGTCCTCAAACACAATGTACAGAGAGCGCTGATCTGTTTGCTTCAGCATATAGTCCAAACCTTGAAATTGTTCTCCTTGGGTTTGCGTCTCATGATGATGTTGAAAGTCTCATATGGGTCTTCGGTGCCACTCTGAATACTGCTGGTCATGTCCTGTTGATACTGGTTTGGGTCCAGCCATACACGGAAGGTTCTGGCATCTCCTCGCAACTTAGGCTTTGGGTCAGGTCCTAGACCAGAATGTTTGGGGAGACTACTTGTTACAGCAACAGAGTAATGATAACCTTAAATAATAATTTAATAATAATAATAATAATAATAATAATAATAATAATAATAATAATAAGTAATAAATGCCATTTGTCACATCAGTGTTACGAAGTGTAACACAATCTAAATAAAAAATGTAACATAGCCCGGGACATTAAAACAGAAAATTAACAGAAAATGGCAGGGAAAATCTTTAGAAGGAGAAAGGTAAATATCACAACTAAATCTAAACCAGCTCATTCTAAAACCATGGTTTCAATAACAATCTCCATCCTATCCTTCCATTAAAAACAAAACCCTTTAAAAAGAGCTCACCCTGGCTTGCCTTGCTACTATAGTACTATGGCTCCTCAGGAACAGAAATTGCTTAAATCCTTGACTGACAGGCCACTGGCTTTAGGCTTACAACCATAGGGAGCTTGTGTAGTGCAGCAAGTGCAGCTTTCACATGCGTATGTTTAAATAGAAAGCAGCTGCAGGACAGAGAGCAGGAGAGTGAAAATCAATCCTGTTGGCCTCTGATGTGTGTGTGCCCATCCATGTGTACTTCTGTCTGTGTGCACGTGTACAGCTATGTGGGGATCCTCAAATCCCCCATACTAAAAGGAGTGGTGAGAGCTTAAGAGTGGAAGGTACGCCCTCAACACCATGGGATAACAATGACCTTGTTATCCCATATGTGGACAAGGCTGGGACAAGGTGTGTGAGCAGTTAAAACATGTTATGTGCCATTGTAAACAACCAGTTAATAAAAGGTGGGATTAAATCAATACACAATTACATTTTAACATGAATGCATTGCATTTGTTCATTTCACTCACACTGAATTTATGTTTGTAACACATTTGACACAAATATTCCGTATTCGAGCAAAACAGTTTTTATAAGACAATATGTAAGTCAATTATTAGTGTCCCAAAATGTATGTCTGACCCTACCTACCAATTACCTATAGTAACACTTAGGCCCGTTGGGGATCTGAAAGTTTAACCAAGCAGAGATAGACAGGGCATGTTCCCTGGCAGCCAGTCTATGTAGAAGGCCCTGCCCTCTGCATATTTAATCTAAACAGATAAGAGGAAAAGAGTGCTTCCGTGCATGGACACATGTTCCGACGGGGAAAAGGCAAACTTAAAATAGCAGGGCTGCAGGCTTGCTTAGATGAAGCAACCACTCAGACCAAATGCTTTGGGCTGTGGGGAAGAAAACGACACAGTAAACAGAGGAGATCCTGTTACTGTATAAACATATTTTATTTCCCAGGGAAGACCAGAGATTTGAATTTGATCTGTGGGGATTTCTCCTGCGCGCACACACACGCGCACAGAGTTTTATTTTTGTTGACAGCAAATTTGGAGGCTTTTATTACCGAAATATGGTAGTTTACGGATACAATTTCATACTGTGCTCAAATACTGCTAGAATGCATTGTTGGTGGCAATACCTTGTTTCAGAGAAATAGGTGAGTGTGTGTGTATATATATATATATAT